>NW_005054835.1:33881-35353 GCF_000277835.1 Geospiza fortis
CCTGCTTGACCAAAGGTGGCAGCTGTGGTGGTTTCACCTCAGAGACACCTTTGGCTAGCTGGATATTGCAGCTGGGTGCTTGGGACAAGTCCAGGCATGCAGGAGCTCAGTTTTACCTCTGGCGGAGAAGCTTCGAGGTGAGGTGAAGGAAAGGAGTCGAGTTCTGCTAGAGGCTTTCGATCCAGAGCTTTATTCCTGGCCTACAGGCCTCTGAATCCCATAACAGCTCTAACAGAACTCTCGAACCGCGTGGTTGCTGTGTCTTTTAACCCCGGGGAGAGGGGGAGGGAAGGGGTAGGGATCCCACCAACCAGGTAAGAGAGGGGAGTCTCAGGGGACAAATGACACCTGGATGGCCCAATGTCCCTCAGGCCTGAAAGGCATCTTTTGAACTTTGCCAATCACTCGACGCCCTTCTGGAATGGCAAGATTGACAGACAGCACTCAGCAGGGGGCAAGGGAGGGGGAAAGGAGAGGTGATTGGCACACCTGGGGAAGGAACGGGAAACTGAGGCAAACCATGACATCACAACGCAACATTTGTCTTTGTCTGAGGTGGGATTAAACCAAACAGTCATTCCTAACATACCTTTCATATGTACCACAGGGACATTATTTCCATCCATTGTGTGCAAGGGTTCAGACTGGACAGGACCAGCTCAATTGATGGACCCTCAGGTGTTGGACCATCCAGGTGGCTTTTGCTAAGTTCATTTCTCAATTTTTAAAAGTTCCCCCACCAAGTGCCTTCAGGGTAGTCTTAAGTACTCCGCTGCAGTGTTCAACTTTACTGGCAGGTTGTGCATAATAAGGGATATGATAGATCCATTCAATACCATGTTCCCTGGCCCAGGTGTTGATAAGGCCATTCTTGAAATGGGTCCCATTGTCCGACTCAATTCTCTCAGGGGTGCAATGTCTCCACAGGACTTGCTTTTCCAGGCCCAGGATGGTGTTCTGGGCAGCAGCATGAGACACAGGATAGGTATCCAACCATCCAGTGGTGGCTTCTACCATGGTCAGCACATAGCGCTTGCCTTGGCGTGTCTGGGGCATTGTGATATAGTCAATCTGCCAGGCCTCTCCATACTTGGACCACCACCCACCATACCATAGGGACTTCACTCGCTTGACCTGCTTGATGGCAGCAGGCGTCTCACAGTCACAGATAATCTGAGATATACTGTCCATGGTTAAATTCACCCCTCTGTCTCATGCCCACATATAGGTGGCATCTCTGCCCTGATGACCTGAGGCATCATGGGCCCATCGAGTTAGGAACAACTCCCCCTTATGTTGCCAATCTCAGTCTTTGACACCTCTATTTTTGCTACCTGATCTACCTGTTCATTGTTTTGGTGTTCCTCAGTAGCCCGACTCTTGGGGACATGGGCATCTACATGACGGACTTTCACAGGTAGCTTCTCCACCCGAGTGGCAATGTCTTTCCATTCATCAGCAGCCCAGATTGG
>NW_005054835.1:36161-60660 GCF_000277835.1 Geospiza fortis
CCCCAGGCGCCTTCTGCCAAAGGCTCCAGGACAAGCCATGGTTCCCAGCTGCAGAGTAGAGCATGTTCTTCACCTCTGGTCCTGTCCTGACTGGGCCAAGGGCAACCGCGTGAGCGATTTCCTGCTTGATCTGTGCAAAGGCTTGTTGCTGCTCTGGGCCCCAGTTGAAATCGTTCTTCTTGTGGGTGACCAGGTAGAGAAGGCTCAGGATCTGACTGTCCTCAGGAATGTGCATCCTCCAAAAGCCTATGGCACCTAGGAAAGCTTGTGTCTCCTTCTTATTGGTGGGTGGAGACATTGCTGTGGTCTTGTTGATGGCATTGGTGGGAATCTGATGCCCTCCCTCTTGCCACTTCACTCCCAGAAACTGGATCTCTTGAGCAGGTCCCTTTACTTTGCTCTTCTTGATGGAGAAGCTGGCTTTCAGGAGAATCTGGATGATTTTCTCTCCTTTCTCAAACATTTCTGCTGCTGTCTTCCCCCACACAATGATGTCATCGATATACTGCAGGTGTTCTGGAGCTTCACCCTTTTCCAGTGCAGTCTGGATCAGTCCATGGCAGATGGTGGGGCTGTGCTTCCACCCCTGGGGCAGTCGGTTCAAGGTGTACTGCACGCCCCCCTCCAGGTGAAAGCAAACCTGCATTCTGCTGCCAGAAGAATGGAGAAAAACACGTTAGCAATGTCAACAGTGGCATACCACTTTGCTGCCTTGGACTCCAGCTCATACTAGAGTTCCAACATGTCCAGCTCATCAGCACTCAATGGTGGAGTCACTTCATTCAAGCCACGATAGTACACAGTCAATCTCCATTCTCTGTCAGACTTGCACATAGGCCAGATGGGACTGTTGATGGGTGAGTGGGTTTTTCTGACCACCCCTTGGCTCTCCAGCTCACAGATCATTTTGTGGATGGGGATCACGGCATCTCGATTCGTCCGATACTGCCCGTGGTGCACCGTCGAGGTGGCAATTGGCACTCGTTGCTCTTCCACCTTCAGGAGTCCTACTACAGATGGGTTTTCTGATAGTCCAGGCAAAGTGTTCAAGTGCTTAATGTTCTGTACCTCTGCAGCAGCTATGCCAAAAGCCCATCGGAGTCCCTTTGGGTCTTTGTAATAGCCCTTCCGGAGGAAGACTATGTCTAGAATACGGGGGCTCTGGGCCAGTCACAGTAGGATGTTTCTTCCACTCTTTCTCAGTAAGGCTCACCTCGGCTTCTAATAGGGTCAATTGCTGTGATCCCCCCGTCACCCTGGCAATGGAAACAGGTTCTGCCCCCTCATGTCCCGATGGTATCAGGGTACACTGCGCACCAGTATCAACTAAGGCATCGTATTTTTGTGGTTCTGATGTGCCAGACCATCGGATCCACACCATCCCGAAGATCCCGTTTTCCTGTACCTCTCCCTGGCTAGAGGCAGGGCCCCTGTAGCCCTGGTTATTATTTCTTTCCTGGACATACATGGTAGAGGTACCTTCAAGGGGATCTGACAGATCATACTTAGCAGCTTGGTCATGGGAGGTTGAGGCTACCTTCACTTTACTGGAATTCCCTCGGTTAGTGTTTCCCTCCTTGAGTTGATGCACTCATGCTGCCAGGACAGAAATGGGTTTCCCATCCCACCTTCCCATGTCTTCCTCATGGTCACACAGAAACAACCATAGGTTATCCCATGGGGTGTTCCCTCTCTCTCTAGATGGGGAACGTTCGGCTCTGACTTTGGGGACTGTGACTCTTGCTGGTGTCATATGGGAACTGTTCTTCCTCACCACCTCCATCATCTCCTCTTTGAGTTCCTTGACCGTGGCAGAGACATGAGCCTGCATTGGGCCATTGATCATACTTTCATAATTTCTAAGCTTGTTGGCCACAGAACCCACTGTCTCTCGGTTGGTGTCAGCATTAATCGTTGCAATGAAGGTGGTGTATTGAGATGGCCCTAGATTTGCCAGACTCCACAACATTTGCCCTGTGCACATGGCCTTGTCAGGGTCATTATCATGCTGTCCATCCCTCCCAAAGAGTACTTCCAATACTGCCACTTCTCTCAGCTGTTGGATCCCTTCCTCAAGGGTTTTCCAGCTCATTCTATGGTGGTGCTCCTGCATTCTGTGTCTGTGGACAAACTTCTCTCTTGCACTCATTAAAAGCTGCTCACAGAGGGAAAGATACCCTGGCTCAGAGACCCTGTCTCCTACAAAAATCTGATTCATACCTGAGTCCTGGGTTAAGGGTCCCAAATTTCTTGCCTCACCACCATCCAGCTGGACGCCTGTACCAATAAGGTCCCAGACGCAAAATAGCCAAGTTGTAGAAGCCTCACGTCTTTGTCATACAATGTCTTTGTGCAGATTACGGAGACTTTTGTACGTCAGGGACTCGGTGATGATCGCAACCTCTGGCTCCCCTGTGGGTTGTGAGGGCCCTCCCCTATCTGGGTGCTCTGATTTCATCTTAGATCTCCTTGTTTCTACAGGGGCAACTGCTGCTGGCTGTGACTGCCTTTGCAGTTCAGCTGGAGCCTGGACAGTTGTGACATCTGTGGGTTCCACTGCTGCACTATTAGACTCTCCCTTTTCGAGGCAGGGGGAAGGCTTCTCACCAGCTGAGAAAATGTACTCCTTCAGCATTTCGTGCATCTCCTTCCCCAGACCCCCCACCCAATCTGGGTAGTTCATATCTGGGGTGGGCTGTGGTGTAGGGTCAGGCTCTAGGGCAGCACATCCCTAGGCTCTGGGGCCATGTCAGATTCTGGGGTAGGTGTCAGGGTGGTTATCCAGGTTAGTCTTCCCTTCTCTCTAAATGCTAAATAGAACAGGCCTATCAGCAACACCAGCCACTGTATGATATCATTATTATTTAGAGTGGATCTGAACCCTTCAGAAACTGGTGGGGCAGACCCAAAGAGATGGTTAAAGGGTTTGGAGAAAATTTCCCTCGTTGTCATTTCCTTAAAGTAGGTGCCATTACTAAAGTAACCCCAAAAACATACAGTTAGTATGTGATAGCTGTGCATCCATGTGCCTGCTTTCTAGAGGAAGTTAAAGACCCATGAATTCCTCACCTTATTCACCCATAAAACAAACTGGATAACAGCCACAGTAGCCTTGGTTATAGGATCCATGTTTAGATAAGGATCTGCAAATGGGAGAAATACAGCCACGATCACGTGCCACCCAAACCAGGGTAAGCTAGACCACATGGTGTCATTTAATGAGGTTTCTATAGCAGCACACAAAAATTAGATTACTCAAGAACTGTTATTCCGTTTTTGTTTCTATGCCCTTGAGCCCTATGTTGGGCACCAAAATCTGTCTTGGTTTGGAAAGACAGGTGTCTGCTAAGGAAGGCAGGAGCCTCCCTTGAAATGGAAAAATGGAAACCCCCTCCCTCTAAATTGTTATAAATTTAGAAATAAAGGGCTCCCCAACAAAAAATATAAGAGTAAAATAACATTTTTTTTATTGGGAAAGAAAATAAAAAGAATAAACAATGCAGTAGACCAAAACAACACTGACGAAGTCAAAATACAACCTGACACCCTGTTGGTCAGGGTGTTAGTAGCAGTCCAATTGGAATTGTAGCTGCAGTCCTCTTAAAGTGTCAAGTGTAGTTCTATTAAAACAGTAATCCTATAAAAGAGTGTAGTCTTCCTCTAAAAATCCAGTAAAAAAGGCAGCTGTTCCTCTGGGAATTCCAGTCGAGAAGCCATGCTCGTGTTCCAAAATCTCAAGATTATATCTGAATAAAAATGCTTAGCTCCTCCCTCTTGGCAGAGCATCTCACAATGAGATGCTATAATTTTTATCAGTCATGCAGTGACATTCAATAGCCTATTATCAGCAAATGTCTCCCTGGAAAGAAGACTGATTGTAGAAGAAATAAAGACAACTGCCCACTTAACAAAAGACAACTGACATACAAATAGTAAATAAAATACCATTTGCTTAGCAATCCAAGGCAGTCTTCTCATGTAAATCCACTGGTAGCTGCCCCACTCTGAACTCATTCCTTTTATTTTAGTGGGTGGGGGAGTTCTGGCATTCCTAGAAAAAGAAAACAACACAAATCTCCCCTTTTTTTCCAGGGGGATCTCTTCTGTTTAGCACAGCAGCGGTTAAAGCTGGAGCATTGTTATTCAATTGCCTGGAACAAACAGGCCAGATAAAATAATTAGAAGAGAAGTGTAAGACCATCTCATCACTGCTGACTGCAGCTGTTAGTATTTTGACTGTTAGGTTTGCAATATTTAATACTGCAGCTGTTAATAAAGCCAAATTAGCTATAACTTAAGAAATTTTATTTTGCGTTGTTGCAAACATCCACTATTATGACATACTAGAATTAGGGAATGCAGTCTGTGGGGCTTTTTTTAGGGTTAACAGATTTCCTCTTCTCATCTGGGAGCCATGAATGTTATCAGTTTCATAGATAACATTTGTTCAATTTACTCCAGTGATTTTAACTCTTTGCTGTCCACTTGGCATTTCATCATCCCACTGCATTAATACTACCTGGATTTCAGTCTTGCCTGATTTATGGCCAGATATTTATATCGTACATGGCACCATTTTAGTAGCAGTTTGCCCACCTTACCAATCATTTATGGTTTCAATTTTAATTAAGCGTATAATGCTGCTTTCTCATCATCAGATGCCAATGCAAACACTACATCTCACTCTTTATCAAAACAACAGATTTGTTCACTGTCTTCCATCTTCTCCACCAAACACAACAAAAGGTCTGAGTTACAAGATCGTATGTCTAAGAATGTTACAGGCTGTACATCCTGCAGTTCTTCCAATAAGATTCTCTCTTTCATGCACATTCCAAAGCTTTGTTTGAAGCCTTCTAACACAACTATGCTGAACAACAAGCAGCCTCTGCCTGCATTTTTTTTTCTTTTCCTCAGCAAGCAGCTTCTCTGCTTCCTGCTTGTTGAACCTGATTTCTTTCTACGACAGGGTAACCCAATTATTTGATCAAGGGAAGCCAGTTGAGGGAATATTTTTGGATTTCAGTAAATCTTTTGATACTCTCTCTCCCAGGATCCTCCTGCACACAGCTGAATAAACACATCATGCGATGAGTGAGGAACTGGCTCACAGGTCAGGCATGAAGGGTTATAGTGAATAGGGTGACATCAGACTGGTGACCTGTCACTAGTGAAGTTCCCCAGGGCTCCCCCATCAGCCCTGTGCTCTTCAACATCTTCATTCATAACTTGGACACAGGACTCGAAGGAATGCTAAGTTTGCTGGTGACACTAAATTGGGAGGAGCTGTCAACTCCCTTGATTGCAGAGAGGCCCTGCAGACACCGCGACCAATTAGAGGACTGGGCAATCACCAACCCTATGAAGTTTAACAAGGGCAAGTGCCAGATTCTTTACCTGGGACAGGGCAACCCTGCATGCATGCATGCATAGATTGGAGAACTAGAGGCTGGAGAGAAATGCTGTGGAAAGGGACCTGGGGGTCCTGGTCAATAGTAAGTTGAATATGAATCAAAAGTGGGCCCTGTCAGCCAGGAGGGCCAACTGTGTCCTGGTGTGCATCAGGCACAGCATTGCCAGCCAGTCAAGGGAGGTGATTGTCCCACTCTGCTCAGCACTGGAGTGGCCTCACCTCGAGTTCTGGGGGCAGTTTTGGGCACCATAATATGAAAAACACATTAAGCTATTAGAGTATCCAAGGGAGGGCCATGAGGCATGAGGCTGGTGAAGGGTCTGGAAATTAAACCTTATGCAGAGTGGATGAGGTCACTTGGTCTGTCCAGACTGGAAGAGACTGAGAGGAGACCTCATTGTGGTCTTCAACATCCTCATGAGGGGAAGTGGAGGGGCAGGTATCAATCTCTTCACCCTCGTGACAGGACTTGAGGAAATTGCATGAGGCTGAGTCAGGGGACGTGTAGTTTGGATATCAGGAAAAGGTTTTTTATTGTAAATCAAAGGCTACTCCAACAAAGGGGGGAGAGAACGATGCATCTGACTCCATCATCAGAAGGCTAAAGAATTACTTTATTATACTATACTATGTACATTGTATCTAAACTGAATCTGCCATGCACTCACTCTTGCTCACAACACTCAGAACTGCACTCATCTCTCATTCTCTCATGACTGTCCTGTGACAGTCTGACACACACACACTTCTTGGCCCTGATAGGCCAAGGGAACAAAACATCCTCACTTTGGGTAAACAATCTCCATATTGCATTCTACTTTAGCACAACACAGGCACAGCAAGCGAGATAAGAATTGTGTTTTCCTTCTTCTCTGCTTGTCTCACAGCTTCTCTCTGTTCAGAGGGCATGTGAATACCACAGTTTTTCACCCAGATCATAGTTGAGCACTGGAACAGGCTCCCCAGGGAAGTGGTCACAGCACCAAGCCTGACAGAGTTCAAGAAGTGTTTGGACAACACTCTCAGGCACATGGTATGATTCTTGGGGTGTCCTGTGCAGGGCCAGGAGTTGGACTTGATGATTCTGATGAGTCCCTTTTAACCTAGCATATTATATGATATGATTCTATGTAGAGAGAAAATTTGAAAGGAGAAAACTGCTAGAACTCCATCTGGCCACTGTTGTGTAAGACAATAAAAAGTGTTTTTATGTCGTCGCAGTCCTCCAGCCGGGTAATAATTAGCATTGACTCCATGATTCCAGAAGGCTGATCAATTGCTTTATTCTACTATATTATCCTATACTTATTAAGAAACTCAGCACCCTTACAGACAGTCCAATACAGACAGATCCAATTTGTCAATGAATCCAAAACACCATCCAGTGTCCAATTAAGAAATTACCCTTTGGTAAACAAATCTCCATAACACATTCCACATGTGCACAACAGCATTTTTATAAATACATTAACAGGAAAAAAAGGCCAAGGAAAATGTCCATTCTTTATTGGATGCAGAGGGGAACATTGTAACCAAGGATGAGGAAAAGGCTGAAGTACTTAATGCCTTCCTTGCCTCAGTCATGAACAGAAAGATGTGTTATCCTCAGGGCAGCCAGCCACCTAAGCTGGCAGACGGGAATGGGGAGCAGAATAGAGCCCCTATAATCCAAGATGAAGTAGTTTGTGACCTGTTGTGCCACTTAGACACTCAGAAGTCTATGGTACCAGATGGATCCACCCCAGGGTACTGGCGGAAAAGTTCACCAAACCACTTTCAATTATTTACCAGAAGTCCGGGTTCATTGGTGTGGTCCCAGGTTACTGTAAGTTAGCAAATGTGATACCCATCTAAAAAAAGGCTGAAAGGAACATCCAGGTATCCTGTTTAATATCTCTATCAGTGATCTAGATGAGGAAATCAAGTGTACTGATTTGCGGAACAAACTAACTCCACAACTTGTAAAAGTTGTAAAGCCGGTATGTTTATTACAGCGCTGGACACATGGGGATAGTTCCCCCTAAAGGACATGCGTGCCCCTGAGAATTCCTGATCTTTTTTTATCCCCCCTTACTGGTACATATGCATAGAGTTTCACAATAGGTTCATGCATATTCATTTTACTGGTTTCCCGTTACAACTTGCAATTAGTCCTTGTACAGAGAACTCTCTGGTCACTTTGTCCATCTCTTGCAGACTCAGCTTTGGCTCTTCGCCTTTGTTTCAAAGTTCAAGGGGCCCCTCATCTCTTTAGCTTGAAAGTTCATGTTTGGCTGTGGCAGTTTTTGTGAGTGCAGCAGAGCTTACAAACTAAACAATTTAAAACAGCATATTTCACCTATGCTAGCAAGTTACAGACTTAATAATTCAAAGTGGCACATTTCACCTAAATCCGAAATGGATTTCTACCCTGTTAAATTTCCACTCTGTTTCAGTACCCTCAGTAAGTTTACAGACAACACTAAGTTGGACAGGAGTGTTGATCTGCTGGAGGGTAGGAAGGCTCTGCAGAGGGATCTGGACAGGCTGGATCCATGGGCCAAGGCCAATGGCATGAGGTTCAATAAAGTGAAGTGCTGAGTCCTGCCCTTGGATTAATCACAACAAGCCCCTGCAGCACTACAGGCTGGGGGAAGGGTGGCTGGAAAGCTTCCCAGTGGAAGAGGATCTGGAGATGCTGGTTAACAGCTGTTTGAACATGAGCCAGCCTGTGCCCAGGTGGGCAAGAAAGCCAGTAGCATCCTGGCCTGTATCAGGAATAGTGTGACTAGCAGAATTAGAGAAGTGATTATCCCCCTGTACTCATCACTGCTGAGGCCATGCCTTGAGTGCTGTGTCCAGTTCTGGGCCCCTCACTGCAAGAAAGACATTGAGGTGCTGGAAGAAGTCCAGAGAAGAATAAGGAAGTTGGTGAAGGATCTAGAGAATAAGTCATATGAGATGCAGCTGAGGGAGCTGGGGTTGTTTAGCATGGAGAAATGGAGGCTCAGAGGAAACCTTATTGCTCTCTACAACTCCCTGACAGGAGGTTGTAACAAGATGGGGATCCGCCTCTTTTCTTAGGCGATCAGTGACAGGATGAGAGGACATAGACTCAAGCTGTACCAGGGGAAGTTCAGGTTGGACATGAGAAATAATTTTTTCACTGAAATGGTGGTTAAGCATTTGAATGGACTGCCCATGGAGGTTGTGTAGTCACCATCCCTGGAAGTGTTCAGGAAATTACTAGACATGGCATGCAGTGCTCGGGTTTAGTTGGCATGGTGGCGCTCAGTCAAAGGTTGGACTCAATGATCTTGGAGGTCTTTTCCAACCTTAATGGTTCCATGATTCCATGTATCGCTTTTTCTCCCCTTTTTTTTTTCTCATATATTTTTATAATAGTATACCTTTAAGAAGATGAAATATTAAGGATGCTGAAGAGAGTTTCTTTTGAAAGCAAGGGGTCTTTGAAGAATGCTCTGGGAAGTTCTCTTCTGGAACATTTTTAACACATAAGGAATTTATAGCATTAGCTGAGCTTGGTACAGAGCAAACTTTTTCCAGTAGTCATTTTGTTCTCTGTTATAACCTGGTTCCCCAAACATTTTTAATTATCCTTGAGCTCCTGACTTACCCAAAGGAAGTAAGAGCTGCATTTTTCTTAATACCTGAGGTAATTATTGCTGGTTTTAGCAATTTAAGCATGCCTTCATCAAGCTATTAAATGGTAAAGTGTTCATGATTGCAGCAACACGACCAACATTACTAACTTGTTTACCGTTTTCTTTTAAATAGGCATTTTGGTAGTGAATAACAGAAAGTAAAGGAGAATAAGGACATTGGTCTGCTGCATATTTGAGCAGATATCTGTGTGTACTGGCTTAAAAGTAAACCAACGGGAGAAGTGAACCTCACTTAACTACTCCAAGAGAGATTACAGGTTGGAGTTACAATTTACTAGAGTTTACAGCAAATACAATGATACAGAGAAAACTGGTTTTAACCCACAAAGTCTGAGTACAACCTGCCACCCTGTTGGTCAGAGTGATGGTTGCAGTCCTATTAAGTGGTGGTCACAGTCC
This sequence comes from Geospiza fortis, assembly GCF_000277835.1. Lineage (NCBI taxonomy): Eukaryota > Metazoa > Chordata > Aves > Passeriformes > Thraupidae > Geospiza > Geospiza fortis. The sequence goes on from NW_005054835.1 coordinate 45,639, forward strand.
TGTTAAAGAAATGGTTGTAGTCTTGTTGGAACCGGTGGTAAGTCTTGTTGAAGTTCTGGTCCTCCTCTGCATCCATCTAGTGGTGGTGGCCCAAATCCCCAAGGCCAAAGATTATATATGCTCATGTTCTGGTGGAAATGCTCAGTACCTCCTCTGGGGTAAGGAGTTTCACAATGGATAATGTAATACTGTGAGTCATGGAATATTTTTGGGAGTCCTTGATAGTCATTGTAGCTGCCTATTCTGATAGTGCCATTGAGTCCATTATGGCCCATTAGCAGATATGACCCCTAAAGTTGGGTGTGACTGTGATGGTGCTTCCCCAGAGGGAGTTGTCACAGCTGAGTCATTTGTGAAGAAAGACTACCCTGTCTTGCAGGGTGTGCCTCTTTTCCCTTATCTAATTAAAGGCCCAGCTTGTAGCCTGAGGCGTCAAGTGTGCTCTGGGCAGCTACTGCAAATGATCCATCAATAACAGTTCATCAGGAATGACCTAGAGGGGAGTAAAATACAGTTTGGTTACACCCACAGTGCTTAATTGGCACCCTACTCCTGTAACCAGGACGCTGTGACATCCTAAACTCTATCTTTAGTCCTAAATAGTTAGCAGTATTTAGTTCTGCTGACTTGCCAAAACCTAGCTCTCTCTTCTTACAGGGTGTATGACAGTTAATTCGTTTATATAATGGCAAAGACCAGTTTGAGAATATGAAATATTTTGAAGTGATTTATGTCATCTAAATATTGAGGTACCCAGCCTCCTGATCTGGAAGGCAGGGACAGGGAGCAGAATGAAGCCCTCGTAATCTGAAAGGAAATGGTTAATGACCTGCTACAAAACTTGGATACACACAAGTCTCTGGGACTAGATAGGATCCACCCAAGGGAGGTGAGGGAGCTGGTAAAGTGCTCACCAAGCTATTTTAATAATTTACCACCAATCCTGGCTAACCAGGGAGGTCCCAGTTGACTGGAGGTTAGCAAATGTGGTGCCCAGATACAGGAAGGGCCAGAAGGAAGATCCAGGGAATTACAGGCCTGTCAGTCTGACCTTGCTGCCAGGAAAGTTTATGGAACAGATCATCTTGAGTGCCATCACATGGTACATACAGGACACCAAGGTGATCAGGCTCATTCAGCACAGATTTGTTAAAGGCAGGTCCTGCTTGACTAACCTGATCTTCTATGACAAGGTGACACACTTAGTAGATGAGAGAAAGGCTGAGGATGTGATTTACACAAACTTCAGTAATCCATTTGACACCCTTTCCCACAGCATTCGCCTGGAGAAACTGGCTGCACATGGGTTGGACGAGTCTACTGATTGCCAAATAAAAACGTGCCTGGATGGGTGGGCCTCAAGAGTGGTGGTAAATGGAGCAAATCCAGTTGGTGGCCTGTCACAAGTGGGGTCCCCCAGAGCTCAGTATTTGGGTCAGTTCTGCTTCATATCTTTATTGATGATCTGGATGAGGAGATGGAGTGCATGCACTGTAAGTTTCCAGATGACACTGAAAAATGCCATTCACTTGTGTTAAAATTTTAGAAGTAATGAAAATAATAATGAAAATTAGGACGATAAAAATTAGGACAATAAGAGACAATAAAAAGCAAAGAATTACTGATGTCTGGGTGCCTGGCACTCTGCCACAAAGCACACCTTGCTAACAAAGGATTACCCCTTAAAAGCAATAGAGTATTGCATATTCATATATCTCATACATGATTCAAACATTCCTTTCACACTAGGTTGTTTCTGCTTAATTTTAGCTTCCCCCCCATCCTGGGTTGACTATATGATGCTTTTATCCCAAATCGTCTTGTTCTGTTTATGCTGAATAATAAGTTTTGCACCTTTAAGACTTGTTCCAGAGAGTGAAAGGGGGAGAGAAGAAGCGTGCAGTTTGTTTTCAGACACTGCACTCACTCCTCCACAATCCTGCTCCTGGACTGTGTTGTCTGCAGATGGACAGACAGCGGGACAGAGCTCTCCTTTGCTTTTAGTTAGTTTTAGCTTGCTGAGGCAAAGAAGTTCCCTGGACTGTGTTTTTTTTTTTCCCTTTTTCCCTTTTCTTTGGACCTGTTTAAACCTGCTCTGGACTGAACACCCAGCAGAGCACCGGCAGCTGCACCTGAGGCCCACCAGGCCGGGCCTGGCCTGAGGCATTTCCAGCAGGGAGGGACTGGTAAGAGACTGAGTGAGCTGAACTGCAACCCGGGGACGGGGTTTTCTCAGTTTTTCATCTCTTTTGGAGCAGCAAGTGGTCTCATTGTTTAATATTGTTTAGGTTTCATTGTTTAATAAACAGTTTTTTTCCACTTTTCTCCAAGGAGGTAGTTTCTCCCAAACTGGTTGCAGGGAGGGGCTGATTGAATCTGCTTTACTAAAAGAGCCCCTTTGGGGATTCTCTCCCAAATTTGCCCTGAACCAGGACACCCTCACACAAATCCAGAGCACCAGCAGCTGGCAGCTCTGTACTTAAAAGAGATTAATACATCATAACTTTCCAACATAACACATATAGTATTCATTTTAATATTTGTGAAGAACCAATAATATAATATGCATTTTTCACAACACTGTCACCAAAAATCACTGACAACCAAGTAAATAAAACTCCTTAACACCAATGTAGCATTAAGAAGTGACATTATTTATTAAAGGGCTGGTTGCATGGGGGTTTGCTCTGCCTAGCATGCACACGATCCACTGCAAGTATGTTGCTTATATACAGTCACCACATGCATATTACAATTTCTCATTACCATAAAACCCTCCCCAGGTTCCCAGGTTCCATTTTTTTACAGTCTTATTTTGGCTGTGGCTGCATTCCCAAGCCAGATGACTTCCCCTTATCTTCCTCCTGTCCTTGCTGAGAAAGCAGATCCTGCATATCCTCTTTCATTGCTAAAAGTACACAGACGCAGTAGAACTCCTTATTCTTCGATTAACCCTTTGGTATCAACACCAAGTTGGGCTGGAGTGTTGATATGCTGGAGGATAGGAAGGCTCTGCAGAAGCATCTGGACAGGCTGGATTGAGGGGTTGAGGCCAATTGTATAAGATTCATGAAGACTCAGTGCCACTTACTGCAGTTAGATCACAACAACCTGTTATGACCTGCTGCAGAAGGTGAGGGTAACCCAGGTTCTTGTTGTTACAGAAAAGTAATGCAATAGTTGGCTCTCACAATTAAGAGCTAGATATTATGTGTGTGTTAAGATGTGTAGTGATGTTATTGTTATATGTCCCCCATAGTCCTCTTTCCCCTCCCCTCGTAATAGCCTTAGTAGTAGGGGCATTTGGGGGGAGGGCAAGCTTGTTACTAAGACGCACGGCATGGCAACACCTGACCTCCAATCAAGTTACAAGAAAGCAGTCTCCACCAATGGATGGCGACGAAGAGTTAACTGACAGGCTTTGGGAGGGGCTAGGGTTACCGGATGCAACACCAAGGGTATATAAGGGGGAGCAGCCATTTTGTGAATAAGCCACTTCGCTAGTAGCCATGAGGGGGGAGAGTGGTGGTGGGTGGGCACCTAGTGCTGTGATTTTTCCTTATTCAGTCCTTTGTTGCAATTTTTGTAAAGATTTGATACGCCTTTTTAAAATTTTAAAAGTGAGGGTCGTTTATCGCATTGTTAATAAATCCCTTGGGGTGGATTACAGTGAAACAACACTGATCGGTGTTTGTAAATAAATATATGTAGGGTTTATTGTAGAATAACTTAGTTATACAGGAAAATAGGTATGTGACAATTTTTGGTTGTTTTTATCTATACTAATATGACAATACAAAAGTATAGAAATATCACTTGAGAAAATGTGTAAGAAAGAGAAAGAAATGGATAAGAGTAGAAAGATCTCACCACCTTTAGGCCTCATGATGAGACTTGTTTGTTGCAATTTTAATGTCTGGTCAAAGGGCTGGTTGCAGACTGGATCCATCGGATAGTGGGGAAAAATCCCAGGGAAATTCACAGAACACAAAATCTATTTGGTTTATATTCACTCAGGTTCTGGTAGGAACATCCAGATATCTTCCCTGAGGAGGGGAGTTTTAACTTGATGATGTAATGTTATGGATCACAGGACACTTCAGGAGTCTTTGAATCTTTCTACGACAATACAGCTGCCTATTACATCAGTGCAGTTGTGTCCATAATGGCCCCTTATGGCCCATCAGTAGAGGTGAACACCTTCAGGCTATGTGTGAATGTCCTGGTAGTTCCCAGCAGGGGAGTTATCACAGCTGAGTTCACTTGAGTAAGGACAAAGAGACAGTACTCACCTCCCAGGGTTTGCCTCTTTCCTTATTCAACATCCAGCTGTAGCCTGTGGTGGGGTTTGCTTGCCCTCTGCACTTGGGAGATTGCTTTGCACATCAGTCACAGTCCAAACTCCAGTTAGTAGGCATATTGGGGAAGGGTAGGCTTTGGTGGTCACAGATGAACAGCTGCTTCTTTGCAGTTTGATACAGTGGGCAAAAGTCCTCTGATGATTTCAGCAATGTTTAAGCCATTAACCATTTCAGTCTCTCACACAACCCTATGCTATGCTACAGGCTTTGGGAAGAGTGGTTGGAAAGCTGCCCAGCAGAAAAGGACCTGGGGGTGTCGGTCACAAATGGCTAATATCGTCACCAAATGGGACAAAAGAAACTTATCCAACATCAATTTGATGTGAATAAGCAGACACTTCTTTATTCAGGTGCTGGGAACATGGGAGATAGCTCCTCTAAAAATGTGTTCCACTTAACAAACAAAACCCATCCATTTAATATACCTTTTCTGATGAATTATCATTACATAAGTTCTTTTACATACTATGCTTGCTTTTAAATTTAACCTTTACATTGATTGGTTCTAATAGTTAATAACTTCATCAATATTCTTATCCTAAAGCAATCATTGGTCATCTCTCCAGAGGTCTACTGATTGGAATCCTTAATATTCAAATCAAGATGGGACAGCTAGTGGGTTTCCAAGCAGCATAAGTGGTAAGCACAACGGTGTCCATAGCTTCTTAATCGAAACAGAAGGGTCCACTAACTTCTGGGTGAAGTTTCTGCCATTACACATTCCATACATAGCACTCCTGATATTTCTATACCTTATACTTCACAGTTCTGTACTTATAATCATAGCTAACCCTTTTATATTATTTAACTGATTATTTGATCAAAATATTGATAGCAATATGAGCCAGCAGTGTGCCCAGGTGGCACTGAAGGCCAATGGTATCCTGGCTTCTATCAGAGACAGTGTGGCCAGCAGGACTAGGGAAGTTACTGTCCCTCTCTACTCAGCACTGGTGAGGCTACAACTTGAATAATGTGTTCAGTCTTGGTCCCGGTCACTACAAAAAAGACATTGAGGTGCTGGAGTGTATCTGAAGAAGAGCAAGGAAGGTGGTGAAGGGTCTGGAGCACAAGTCTTACAAGGAGCAATTGAGGGAGCTGGGGGTGTTGTATTTGTTCTGGTTTAGGGTAAATTTGGGAGACAACCTCTGAAGGGGTTCCTCTAGAAAGCAGATTCAAGTAGCCCCTCCCCCAACCGGTTTGGGAAAATATTTCCTTGGTGAAAAGTGGAAAAAACTGTTTATTTAATAGACAAAGCATTTACCAGCACAAGAAACGAACAACGTTAAACAATAAAACCTCTTGTCGCTCCAAAAGAGATGACAAACTTTGAAAGTCCACTTCGTGGGTTGTAGCGCAGCTTACTCAGTCTCTTATCAGTCCCTCTGGCACTGGAAATGCTGCAGCCCTGGCCCAGCGTGGTGGGCCACAGGTGTGAGCTGCTGGTGCTCTTCTGCGCATTCAGTCCAGAGCAGGTTTAAATAAGTCCAAAGAAAAACACAAACTACAGTTCAGGAAATTTTTCTGCCTCAGTTAGGTAAAAACTAAGTAAAAGCAAAGGAGAACTCTGTCCTGCTGTTTGTCCATCCACAGACAACACAGTCTAGGAGAAGGAATGTGTAGGAGTGAGTGCAGTTTCTGAAAACAAACTGAGCGCTTTTTCTCTCTCCCCCCCCTTCGCTCTCAGAACTAGTCTTAAAGGTGCAAAACTTATTTCTGGGTTAAACAGATGAATGGGGATACAAGCATCATAAAGTCACCCCAGGACAGCCACTCTGGATGATTTCTTAGGGTGAAAAACTAGTCAACATAGGGAACTTCATACCACTTACTCTCCCTTCTACAAAACAACATTAATTGCAATATGGTATACTGTAATGTTCCATCCTTATGCCACTTCTCTTGATTTTCCAATGTATAAAGTGGTCACCACTGAGTACAATATTTTTTAGTTTTTCTCGTGTAAGACTGCTACTACCACCCTGACCCACAGGGTGTCAGGTTATATTCTGACTCTGTCAGTGTTTTTTTTTTGTTTGTTCTATTGCATTTGTTTTTTTTGTTGCTTTTTTTTTTCCTAGTAAAGAACTGTTATTCCTATTCCCACATTTGCCTGAGAGCCTTTTCATTTCAAAATTATAATAATTGGAGGGAGGGGGTTTACATTTTCCATTTCAGAGGAGGCTCCTTCCTTCCTTAGCAAACACCTGTCTTTTCAACCCAAGACAAAAACTTATTTCTGGGCTAAACAGACAAATGGGGATAGGAACATCATATCATCATATCCTGTCACCTCAGGAGAGGTGTTTAGCCTGGAGAAAAAGAGGATCAGAGGAGACCTTATCACTCTCTACAACTACCTGAGAGGAGGTTGTAGCGAGGTGGATGTTGGTCTCTTTTCCAAAGTAGCAAGCAATAGGGCAAGAGGAAATGGCCTCAAGTTGTGCTGAGGAGGTTTAAATGGGCTACTGGGAAACATTTCTTCACATAAAGGGTTGACAAACATTGGAACAGACTGCTCAGGGAACTGGTTGAGTCGCCTTTCCTGAAGGCATTTAAAAATGTGTAAACATGGCACTTAGGGACAGGGTTTAGTGGTGGACTTGGTAGTTTAATATTTGGACTTGATGGTCTTAAGGGCCTTTTCCAGCTTAAATGATTCTATGATACATAATTCTGTTCTATAATCTGTGGCCCAAACTCAAACTTTTAACATATTTTAAGCAGCAGAAAGGGTACTGGAGATCTTCACTAGGAATCAGAAGAGAGGTCCTATTTTCCCGTTGTCTGACTTTGCAGTGACTGATTTTTAGAAGCTACTTCAGTTTAAATGCCACTTTCCTTATAAGAACCCAATATAGATGGGTCATTTTATCCTAGTCACATTACTGTGCTACTTTCTTTGATCAAATTTTGCTCAGCCTGTTCTCACTTCTCACAGATGATCATGGTAAGTTACAATTTCGAATATATGTGGAGACAACAGCTGTAACTCTTGCTGTAATTTAAGTATAAATTAAATTTATCCTTTTTTAAAGGTTTTTTTTTGCCTGCTGCCGTATCTTATGACTTGCTGTAAACTGAATCAGCTGAAGTTCAGAAAAAGAAGCCCATGTTGTCAAATGCATGGTGCTTTCCAAAAGTCAAACAAAAGACTAAGTTTCCAATGAGAATTCAATATCTTCATCTATGAAAATGCTATTATCCAGAATGACATAATGATAAAAGTTATTATTAAGGCAGTGATTGACATTGAATCTATGTATTGGTATATTTGAGTGTCCAGAAATTAATGTTTGAGTGTCCCAGTCTTTCCTCAGATGCATCTGTAATCTGTCATTCCTCACACATAGTAACTGCTTATATGTATATGAGATGGAGAAATGTGCAAAAGGCCAACCAGAGACCCATACTTAGGATTTAATAGTACTGGAGAAATCTGTGTATATAAGTTAGGAACCACCTAAATTACAGTCCATATTGTTAGAAAGGAACATCTATGATTTGTATTTTTTTAGGTGTTTTGGTTTGACAATTTGAGATTTCCTGGCCAATGCACCAGCTAGTGTGGTGGGTTCAGTGCTGGCCAAATGCCAGTGTACCCACTAGAATGTACTTACTCATTTCCTGCTGTGAGATAGGATTAGCAGGAAAGCAAAGCAACTCAAAACTTTGAAAGAGTATAAAGAAAAATTTATTAACAGTAACTAAAAGAAAGAGTAATAAGAATCAGAACAAAACCTTCAGAACACCTCCTCCCCCTACAACTTTTTCTTTCCCACTGACAATGTACAGAGACAAAACCTAACATTTTCAGTTTACCACCTCTAGAATAGTCTTTTCTTCAGGACATTTAGGACCCTCTTGTTAATGTTATGGAGACTTCTCCACAAGAAAACAGTTCTCTCGTGGCTCTCAATTTCCACGAATAGCAGCTGCCTGGAAAAATCTGCAATCATGAAGTCCCTCCCCTTTTTTCACATTTATTTCCCACAACTGTGTCTATGGGCCATGTCACCTTATGGGGTACTAGTTTAAAGATGAGCTGTTCAAGAGCAAAGGTTCTCTTCATCTATCTCTGAAATCATCTTCATCTCTGAGAACAGAAGTCTTCTTTTCTCCCTGAGGGCACAGGGTCTTCATCACTCTCTCTGTTGAAACTTCTCATGGGATCACAGCTACTTCAACATTTGCTTACTTTAGCATGGAGGCCTTTGCCTACAATTTGAACAAGTCATCTCTCCATACTTGCATGCATTACAGGGAAAAAGAGTCAGATGTATCAATTACATCCTTCTCCATAGCTTTACAAGAGGATTTCAGCCCCAAGACTAAGGCATCTCCTCATCCCTCCCATCTGGGACTTGACTTTTTCTTCACTGACCTTGGTGTCTTCATGTTACTCTTCTATGTGCCTGCACTTGTCCTTTTCTCTCACTCGAGGGAGGACTGAAACACTGAAAGAGTTAATATCTCTCCTGGGGCCTGCAGATGGTAATGTGACCCCAGCCCAGCTCCATAGCTTGCACCAGGAACTGTGGCCTGTGACGGTTGTCACAAGGGTTCTTGGGTGAAGGAAGAGATGAGATCCTTGACTCCATTATCAGAAGGCTTGATTTATTATTTTAGGATACATATATATACTACATTATAACTATCTACAAAGAAAAAGCAGGAGAGCTTTTCAGAAGCTGCTGCTAAGAATAGAAAAGAAAGAATGATAACAAGGCAACTCTCTCCGACTCTGTCTGAGAGAGTTCCCTCCCCGGATTGGCCATCAACCATAAACATCCAAGCTGGGCCAATCCAGACAAACCTGTTGAAAGAGAGTTCCTGGGTTTCTTTCGTCTTTAACATGTGTTTTTTGCAGAGGCGTGTACAGCTTTCCAGTGGTTCAACATATTGTCAATTCCCAAAGCCAACCACTGATTAGTTTCATGTCAGACACAGAGGAAACAGCCAGCAACCTCTCCCAAAACATCACTTCCATGATGCAAAACCAGCACAATTGTCTAATTTCACCAGATGTTAGCAACACTGGGTAATGCATTCAATCACAGCATTCAGAATGAGATAATAATAACAGATTTTGGTGTGTGTGATCTTTATATATGGATTTGTTTATTCACAGTCTTCTTCCTCCCTCTTACTCAGGCTTGTTTAAACTAGGCTTCCTTGATATGTTTGACAGCTTTCTAGAAAAACTTAAAAAGCAGTGAAATACTGCAGTTTACTTCTCATAGATGCCGCCTTCTTAGCTAGGTAGTGAATTTTTAACAGATTAAAAAGATTATTCTTGATCTTATTTTGCTCCTAATTTGCTTTCCTTAAGATATTGCAAGATAACTGTCAAATTTCCATAACTTTTGAGGACCAGTATCTGTAAATTACCTATCTGCTAGGGAAAATAAATGGTTTCCTGATTAGCCTTGTATGTGGATAACCAAATTTTTACTTAAAAACGTATGTTTTGCATATCAGTGCTTTACTTTTTCAGCTTCTGTTCTGTCAGCTAATGCAGTTCATTGATACCTGTGTTCATTCTTCTGTTTCAGTTAGCAGTTGCAGCAACAGCAGTAATATTTTAAGCTGTACATTATTATAAAATGTAAAATTTGAGCATTTTTCTCAGAAAGTGATTAGGTTTTGTCTGCTTAATGGATTATTTTTTTACTTCTCTCTGATGTTCCCATTTCATTAAACTCCTTCAGTTAATAACTTTGAGTAAACTCCATTTTTTCCCTGCTCTAGTACTAATCTTACCTTTATTGGTTTTTCAGCTAAAAACTCTGAGGTCCTTTTCTTTCTCGTTTGACCATTCCCCTCTGAAAGGGTGAAAGCAGATGCCTTGCCTGTTAAAAAAAAATCCTCTATTTGCTCTTAGCTCAGCTGTTTCTAGATTGCTTGTACATTGGGAGATCTACTACATTAAATTTTTGTTGGTGCTTTCCTGATCAATGTCACCATTACAGATTGCAGGTATTGCCAAGATCCCCCTCTTTTCATATGTTTCCATTCCCAGGTACCAGACTTCTAAATAGTATTGGGAAGGGAAGGTGGTGGCTGATGCATCAGGTCAGAGATTCAATCACTTCTCAACAGTTCTTCCTTCCCCCCTTGCTAATATGGATCTCAAACCACTTCTTCCTCTTGTCTCACTCACTTCCAAGTTCCCCTAAGTTGGGGATTTATAGCAGAAACTGGAAGGCACACTGCTCCTTATCAGTTCATGAGGTATTTTTTGATGAGACAACACATTTGAATTTATATACAAACAATATTTTCTGTATTTAATTCTGAAAACTGTGAAATGGTATGTCCTTGAGATATCGGGGGGAGGACAAGTGAGAGAAAGTATAATATATATATGTGTGGTGTTAAGCTATAGGAATCCATCAAAATACAAGTCAGGATAGAGAGGGTTGTTTAGAAATATTTGAGTTGGGGTATCAGTACATTAACTCCAGTATAGCACAGTGGGAAATCTAGTTGCTCTAAAAAGTGTGGAAACCCAGAGCACTGGGAATATTTCTCTGTCTGCTCTGGGGTGTCCTGACCCCCAGGGGAGCACTGACTTTGACCCTCATTCATGGAGAAGGTTTCCTAGACTTCAGGATAGATTAGAATCCACAAAAGTGTGAAATAGATTATAGAGAGTAGTGTAGGTGTATCACTTGGTGAGAAATTTAGGTTTTGGGATTTTTAGTATGTTGTGGATGGAAGCAAGATGGAGGGCACAGGGTGTTGTCCTGAGTTTCTTCTTCATGCTTCTTCTTCCTTCTTCTTCATGGGTTTGGGTGGCATTTTGTAATTGAGCAGAAAAGTCCGCATTGCGGGCTCTTTGGGATCAGTTATTGGGTTAAAAGGGAAAATAATCTAGGTGTCAGTTCTTAATTGGATAGTTTAGTCTTAAAAGACCTTGTAACAAGAGATTGTTAGCCATTTTGTGCTTTCTAATGAAAAGCTGCCGAACTCACAGTAGTGAAACTGTTTTACTGACAAAAAATAATAAACACTTGAGTCTGAACATGAACTACCATTTCAAGTGCCTTCAATCCAGACCCAGAGAAATTGACAACTGGTATCCCGACAAAAAAGAGTTGCCATGTTAACAGGTAGATTTACTATGTGTTGCTGGGATACTTTTGATTCTCTTTCAGAAATCAAATGTAAACATAACTATGACATCTCTGCCACACATTTAAGTATTAATTTTTGGGGTTAGCAGCATTTGGGATTCAAGGTCACTAGGGTCTACAAAGAACTGATAAGGCAGGAAGTGTTTATAGAAGTGAACAGAAGTAGAGAACTTAAGTTAGCTTTTCAGGCATGCTGGGAGGTATAAGAATTCTTAGACCAGGTCTCAACTGTTATTTCCAAATCTCAGCAATTCATAGCTGATCCTTTATGAATGCTCTTGGTTAGACACAATTACTCATGATTTATGGGTGATTCAGTTTTCCTGGTTTAGCAACAATAAAAGCAGTTGTATGAACTAGGTGAAACAAACAACTTGTTTCCAGTAGTGTTGCCCATTAAAATTGTATTCATTACCTGGTGTGCAACAAGCCAATAATTACATTGAATATTTATTTCAGAGTTGCACAAGCCTGGGTGCTCCATTGTTGTATTGCACTAAGCAGTTCATTTAGTTGGTTGTTTTTCACTGGATGATGGGAATTTTGTACTGAGCATGGTATGTCATGTAGAGTATTCCCCCTTCCTCACCACATGGTTTCTTCCCAGGCACTCCATTCTACACACCTGGTGGTCTGGCCCATGGGACCCCTCCCCTCTCCCCTCCCCAGTGGCATCCCATCTCTCCCCTGGGGTATAAAAATCCACTGCAGGTAAGGGTTCAGCCTCTTTCCTGCCTGGATGGTGGCATCACAGGAGTATCCGGTCTCAAGCAAATAAATGGATCCTTGCATCCACGTGGGGAAGAGTGCTTCTCGTCTTTTATCCTTTGTCTATGCTAAGTCCGTGCTGGGCTTGGGTTCGGGCTGGCCAGGTTGGACTCACATAAAGCCCAGAGAACCCACGGACTTCAGCACTCCATGATATTCTGCAAATCAAGAACCCCAACTATCAAGACTTTTTTCTATTTATACATTTTAGCAAATGAAGGGTATTAGTGTTCATTGGCTACAAGTTACATAGTTCTCTTTATAATTAGTATCCTATCTTCTACTGGTTAATGGTTCTCTCACTTCTCATGTTAATTACTCTGCTTGCTCAGTCTTTCTTTTCTTTTGGTAATCCCACTTCTGACACCAATTTAATGTTAAGATCCACTGGAATAATGTTAGGCTCTGATTATTAAAAGATGCCTCTGCCCAAATTAAGATGCAAATGAGATCATATGCAAAGGTCAATAGTATGTATTTTATTCAACAGTAAATATGAAGTAGAGAGACAAAGTGGGGGAGAGAGGGAGAAAGCAAGACAAGGAGAGAGAGACAGATTAAGTAGAAAGATAGTCACCACCACATGGGTTTCTGTGGTGTCCTGCCGGCCCTTCTTCTGGACTTCTCGGTGGTGGGAGTCCCCTGAGTGTTCTTCTAGAGGTACCACTTCTATACAGTCAAAGCTTTGTTAACCTCCCCTGAGGTCTGAGTTCACTGAAGCATGTCTAGCCCTAAACCTTAACAAGGAAATTCTACCAAGTGATTTTTTTTTCCTAACACCTGGACATCACTTACAGCTTGTTTGCTGATCTCTCTTTAATGGATTAAATCTCCCTTCTGGTTGATTAGGCTTGAAAGTTGTCTTGGGTACAAAGACAAGGATGTAGAGTTTTCAGTACTGTCTATTCAAATACTTTTAGCGCCACAGCCATGGGCATGGTTTCAACAGGGAAAAAATTGTGACCACAACTGGAAGGGGGTCCATTTTTTCTGGCTTGCTTGAGTGAAGGGATCAGCAGATAATGGCACTGTATGACCTGCAAGTCCCATTTCTGAGTCTTCTAGGATGCTTCTGCAGGACAAGGTGTGGCACTGAAATGACAACTCTGTAACTGCAGCCAGGACCAGTAGGCTGTTGTTCTTCAGTGCCCAATGAGATAGGCCATTTACCCCCCCTTCTGCCCCACAATGGGGCAGTGACCTGAGACAGTGGTGCCGACACCGAGTCCAGCAGGTGGCAGGAAGAGGCAGCCAAGTGGCAGCACTGACCTCACACACACCAGTGCTGTTGCAGAGAAGGAGGAGGAAAACTGACACCACAAGTCTGGAGCTGCCCCAGGCAACACCAGCACCCCCCCATCTGCCACCAGAATTGCTTCATAATACCCTGCCTTCCCAATTATTTTTTGTTTTGTTCTGGAGGAAGGTGGAACTAGAGGCTTCTCCATCATCTTGTCTTTGTCCTCTGATCCACGCTGGCTGCTGTGGTGGCTGCCATCTTGGGAGGAGGGACTTATCCACCATCTTGTTTTCTTTGTTCCCAGGGAGACCACAGCACCTTTGTATCTAGTGGTTATTGCTGTTATCTTGGTTGTTGCTGTTTTCCTTTTTAATAAACTGTTGTTTTTTTACATATCTTTTCTCACATTCATCTCTCCTTTTTGGTGAAAGGGGACTTGTTAAAACTAATAAGGGAGGTAAGTAATTTTAGAGTCTCCACCTTGTATAATTGTCTTAAACAAAGACAAAAATACACAAACATCAAAAATTTGAGACAGAGTGGAAATTTTCCAAAGTAGAAATCCATTTTGATTTAGGTAAAATGTACATATTTGAGTTAAGTCTGTAGTTTGAAAACATAGCTGTTTAGTCTGACTGCCTGTTCTCGTAAAAAGCCTATGCTCAGAGAAACTGCTTCAGTGAAGGACAGAGATAAGGGAAATTGCCTGCATATATATTTGAGAGGGGGATAAAAAAAGGATCTGGAGTTCCCAGAGGTGCGCATGTCTTTTAAAGAGAGTAATCTCTACATGCATCCAGCACTGTAGTAAACATGCCGGCTTTACAACTTTCACAAAGTTGTGGAGTTTTGTTTATTCCCGCAACACATTTTGGCGAGGCAGCCAGGCAGGACACTGTCTCTGTCCTTGCAGGGGCAGAGGGATAGACGGACCTCCTGAGGCACGCCCCGGGATTTTCCTGGAGGAGCTCCGCTCGTCTCGGCTTGCCTCCTGCAGAGACAGACAAGGACCTGCTGGTGTGTGGAGGATACGGTATGTATTGAGGGGCCCCCGGGGAAAAAGAGAGATAGGATGGCTGAATAAGTCACTCAGAGACGTCTGAGTGCTCAGCCTTGTTCCTGTGCCTGCAGGCAGACTGGTTGATAGAGCGACTGGACTAGAGATGGGAGTTCACTGTCCGACAGAGCTACTGCTAGCAACTCTGGGGGTGAGTCGAGTGAACCTGTGTGTGTGTGTGTGTGTGTGGTGTCTGGACAGTGTATCATTGTATAGTTAATGCATTGTGTAGTTAATGTTAATGTGTTTGTAATCGTGCGAGTGAGTGGTGTACAAAAGAGAGCGAGTGAGTATACCTACACTGCGGGGGGGTTTCTACCTGAGACTGAAGGGGCTGAGTGACGCCTGAAGCACCGAATAAAGCAGGCTGTGGGGGCAGGGAGTGCCTGGCAGAGAAGTGGAGCAGGTAGTGGAGAAGTGTGGGTAAGGGCATTTATTGTGTAAAGGTGGTGATTTG
>NW_005054836.1:0-14937 GCF_000277835.1 Geospiza fortis
ACAAATTCAGAAAGTCTCTCTCTTGGGTGTGATCACTCTCAGTCCCTCCAGCGCTGGGGCAGCTGCTGCAGGCCTCAAGGTGCAAACTCTCAGTGTTCCCAGGTCCCAGTCCGGATCAGGTTCGAGTTGGTCAAAAAAAGGAAAGAAGAAACAGTCCAGGAAGAAATTTGGACTGTTTAGCTAAACTAGCTAATGAGCAGAAGCAAAAGCAAGCAGAAGCAAAGCAGAAGCAAGAGCGAGAGAGCAAAGCAAGAAGCAAAAAAAAAAAAACAAAGCAAAAGTAGCACTATGTACTGCCCTGTCTCTGTGTCCCGCCAGGCTGATAAGAAAACCCAAACAAAACTTTCACTCTTCAGAGCCAGTCTCAAAGGCACAGAACATAATATCCAGCATAAACAGAACACATTAATGGGGATACAAGCATCATAACGTCACCCTAGGACAGAAAGAAACTTATCCAACAGCAACTTGATGCGAATAAGCAGACACTTCTTTATTGGGGGTTCTGGGGGGATGGGGGATAGCTTCCTCTACAACGTGTCCCACTCAACAAACAAAACCCATCCCTTTTATATACTTTTTCTGCTAAATCATCATTACATAATTTCTTTTGCATTCTATGCATACTATGCCCACTCTTAAATTTAACCTTTATGTTGATTGGTTTCAATAGTTATATAACTTCATCAATATTCTTATCCTAAAAGGATCATTGGCTATTTTTACTGAGGTATACTGAGGGGAATTCTTGATATTAAAATCAAGATGGGAGGGGTAGTGGGTTTCCAAGCACGAACAGGTGACCATGATGGTCTCCATAGTTTCTTGACCAAAACATAAAAGCCCAGTAACTTCTTGGAGAGATTTCTATGGTTACACATTCCAGACACAGCAGTCCTGATATTTCTACACCTTATACTTAACAATTTTCTACTTTTAATCATAGCTAACCCTGTTATATGATTTAATTGATAATTTGATCAAAATATTAATAACAAACCTCCCAGCTGTTTTCCATCTTATTTTCTCTCCCCTATTCTGCTGGGAAGGGGAGTGATAGAGCAGCTTGGTGGGCATCTGGCTTCCAGTTGAGTTCAGCCCATTACAGTCCTTGTTGGTGCCCAATGTGTGTGGGATTCCGTGTGTGTGTGTGTGAACAGTAAATGTCTGAGTAGTGACTGTAATGAGTTGGCTCTGCTTAGGAGAAATGCAAGTCTTGATGTGTGAGGTTTCACAGCTGCACTGTGCTAGGCTTTGCTTCTGAACCTCCAAACTGGATTATCTGAGAAAAGAATTACAGCTCTCTCCTGTTTTTCTTAAAAAAACAAAAAATACAATCCAGAATCCAGTTAAAAAAAAAAAAAACCATTAGAAAACGGTCATCATACAGGCTGCAAAAGCTTCCCAGATCTTGTTTCTGTCGGGAAATGGTACTGTGATATCAGTGTGCTTGTAAGGTTAATAGGTGCTGGTGCTGGGAACTAGAGTGAGCTGCTTAGACTGTGGGGAATACAATGCAGCTGTTGCCTATACGATGATAACTTAAGGTTAGTATCCTGTATGATGTTGTTATTAAAATGCTGAAGGTCAACAGTTAGGGATGCTATAGTGGGTTGACCTTGACTGGGCATCAAGTGCCCACCAAACTACTCTATCTCCCCCCAGCAAGACAGGAGAGGAAAGTAAGATGGAAAACAACTAGTAGGTTGAGATAAGGCAGTTTACCAAAGCAAAAAAGTGAATGTTTGCACAGGCATAAGCACAGGGGAAAAAATAATCTCTACTTCCCAGCACTGAATGATGTTCAGACACTTCCCAGGAAGTGGGGCCTCAGCACCTGTTGCGGTTGCTCTGGAAGGCAAACATTGTAGAATAACAAATGCTTCTTCCACTCTTAGCTTTTATATATGAGTTGATGTCATATGGTATGGAATATCCCTTTTGTTAATTTGGGTCAGCTGGCCTAGTTGTGTCCCCTCCCAGGATCTTACCCACTCCCAGACCCTTGATAGGAGAGGGGAATGTTAAACAGACAGTGCTGCTCAGCAGTAGCCAAAACACTGGTGTGTTATCAACACCCTTCCAGCTACCAATGCAAAGCACAGCACTGTGAGGGCTGCTAAGGGGAAATGAACCCCTATCTCAGTCAGACTCAATACAATCTCCACCCCTTATTCCATACCATTTGCATCATGCTCAGATTCCCCATAATTTATATATTTTCCAACTGTTCCATTGTATTTATTTCTTATTACTGGAATCCCTTCTTACCCATACATAAAACTTAAGCTGTCACCAAATGGGACAAGAGAAACTTATCCAACACCAATGTGATGTGAATAAGCAGACACTTCTTTATTCAGGCGCCAGGAACACGGGGGATAGCTCCTCCGAAAATGTGTTCCAGTTAACAAAAATACCCCATCCATTTTATATACTTTTTCTGCTGAATCATCATTACATAAGTTCTTTTACATACTATGCATACAATGCCCACTGTTAAATTTAACCTTTACATTGATTGGGTCTAATAGTTAAGAACTTCATCAATATTCCTATTCTAAAACAACCATAGCTCACCTCTCCCAAGGTCTACTGAATCCTTAATATTCAAATCAAGATGGGAAGGATAGTGGGTTTTCAAGCAGCATAACTAGTGAGCAGGACAGTCTCCATAGTTTCCTGACCAAAACAGAAGGGTCCAGTAATTTCTTGGTGATGTTTCTGCAGTTACACATTCCAGACACAGCACTCCTCATATATCTTTACCTTATACTTCACAATTTTCTACTTTAAATAATTGCGAGTACGTAGCTCTTTCCTTGGCATGTTCATGGCAGTGGTCCCATGTAGTCAATTTGTCAGGCCTCACCATATTGGAAACCCAGCCACAACCCTCTATTCCAAGGAGATTTCACTCGCATTGCTCACTTGATTGCAGCACATGTTTCACATTCATGAGTGACCAATGTGATAGCCTCCATGATCAGGTCCACCCCTCAATCACAGCCCCATCTATAGGTTGCATCTCTTCCTAGATGTTCTGATGTTTCATGGGCCCATCAGACTATAAATAGTTCACCCTTTTGCTCCCAGTCAAGGTCTACCTGAGCTATTAAAATCTTGGCATCCTTATCTACCTGTTTAGGTGCAAAGTCCCAGGTAATGGGAGGTGATAACTGCCCTAAAAACTTTCCCAAATCCTTCCATGCACCCGGCCACCCAGGAACTGAGTGCCTCAGGCAACATTTTAATATCTCCCCATGTAGAGTTTGTTTTCTTGTTATGCTGGTCAGCTGGAGGAATTAACTCCACACAAATACCTTGTGAGAGATTTAAGTTGGAGCTACAATTTAATAGGAAAATTACAATAAAGGCAATAGTACAGAAACACTGGCTTAAACTGACAAAGTCAGAATACAACCCGACACCCAAGCTGGTGTAGCAGTCTAATTAAATGATGACTACAGTCCCGTTCGAGTGATGGATGTTTTCTTGTCAAAGCGGTGATCCTGTTGAAAGGTCTAGTCCTTCTCATGAGGTCAAGTGGTGGGAGTCGAGAGCTCTTGTACTTTGGGTGTCCAGTGGTGGTACTGTGGTGTCCCAAGCCCCAGATTATACACAGACAGGAATGTTCAGAACCTCCCCCAGGGCAGGGAATTTTAAAATGGGGTGATGTAATTCTATGAGTCATTCTGGGGAGTCCTTGATGGCCCATTTGTAGAGAGGGTCCCCCCTTTACACTGGGTGTGTGTTGGATAGCTGTTGCAAAGGACCAACCATTAACAGCTCATCAAAAGGTGATGGAGGTGGTGGTAAAATACATATTTTGGTTACACCTTACACAGTAACCCAAGACACTTTTACACCAAGATGACACGAGATTCCATGAACTCCATAGCATACCAACAGTATTAGATAATAGTATTAACAATATTGAACAGCTTACATAAGGATGAGAAATGACCATGGGAACCTGCACTATAAAAGCATTCCCATCAATCTAGGGCAGGGACAAAAAGGTATATTCCGTCACCATCCACAGAAGAGAGCTTTGCCGGGGTGCGTAAGAATTGCCTGGCTAGCTCCACAGCACGCCAGCAGCTTCTTGGGACCGAGCTCTCCCCGGCAGAGGGGGAGATGGCCTCGGCCCTGTCCGAAGATCTGGCAAAGCTTGCGCTCCAGCTAAATGAGGTCGCATGAATGATGGAAAGGAGGCTAGGCAGGTCTCTGCAGCAGGGTGAGTTTTATTGAGGGAGAGGAAGGGTACATATTCAGGTAATGGCTGCAGGGATCTGCCCCCCGGGGGGAGAAGATTGCAGAGTGATAAAGGTTTCCAGAAGGGAGGAGCGACCCACCTCCTGGCCAGTAACAAAACAGCACTGAGTGATTGATTTAACATAGTAACAAATAGGAGGCTTGTTGGGGAGGGACAGCAACTTCTGCTCCAGACAGGGAGGTTACCGGGGAAACATGGGAGGGGTTTACAAAGAAGCCATGGCAACTAAGGAGGGGACTAAAGACTGACATACAAAATGGCAGGAGTTCCCTAGGCAACCAGAGGATTGACATATCACAGAGGGGGAGAAACGGGGGAGGGAACCTGAGGCAGGTGCCATTTTAACACAGTTTGACTTAATACAGAATAAACTTTAAACTTAAAATGCAAACTTAAAAAACATATAACAGCAACTGAAAAGCGGTCACATTGCGCACCGCAACAGAGCTTCCCCAGCATAAGGAGGCTGTCAGTGTAAGGGCAAAGTACCGAGCCATTGTGTTAACATGTTTCTAAACTCAGCAAAATAAAGAGATAAGTAGTGCAGCTGAAAAACTCCATGTCCCGGACAGGAGTGAGCTCGGAACCTCCCCAGGGGGCAATTGACATGCGGAGAGAGACTCTAAAACTCAAAGACAAAATGAGTTTTAAAGTAGGTATGCTTTTATTCGGCCGGACGCATGGGGACATCACCACAAAGACATGTGTAACCCCCGGTACACTCAGGTTTTCTTTTATCCCCTAAAATGTTACATATGCATCAAGTTTCCCAATAGATAATTTCCTGCCCCCCCTCCCTCTCCGCTTCACATGCTAATCATCAAAATTGGGGTCTTGGAGGTTGGGGGGGTCGTAGGGAATGAAGTAAAGTTCTCTTCCTCAGGGTTAGCTTTTTGACCCTGCTGACATGCCCATGCTTAATGATCTTTTGGCCACTGTCCAAGCCAGGAGTCCAGATTAATCTGGTTTCAGGGGCCCAAGGAGCCTCGTTATCTCAGTATCCTTGTGTCAGTATTGGACACGAAAGACCACAAGCACACCACCGTTCTCAAGGTGAAGGAAAAAAGAGGCAGTTTATTTTCAGACTCCAACATTTATAGTTTTCCAAAAGTGACAGCGGATTGGAGGGTGACAGTGACACCTCTCCAATCACACTGGACAAACCAACAGTCCATCAACTTTCTCCTCCTCCATAAAGGAAGACAAAACAATGGGTTATTTACAGAAAGTGTGTGATAAAGTTCACTACAAGAATGTCAACATCAGAAGGCTTAGAAAATCTTAAAAAACCAGGGTGACATCCTTGCATACTGTATCTTGTTTTTGATAAACATCCTTCCCTTTAACAGGCATCCTTGTGTGAAAAATGCATATTTTATGATTGGCTTTTCGCAAATATTAAAATGAATATTATATGTGTTATGTTAAAAAGTTATATTGTATTAGTAACTTTCAGTACTGTGTTAAATCTAATTTTAGGCTATAACATAATATTAAAATAAAACTATACAATGTAAGATACTTTTTCTAACTAGCTCAAGAAATTCGTCGCAGAGATAACAGCAACAAGACACCAAAATCCGCAAGAGGCCTCCTTATTGGAAAAGACAAACATTATTCCATGTTCTTCTCATCTTTGAGGCGCCAACCGGATAAAGGAGGAAAGTTCACAATAACCAGAGAAATCCCTAGTTTGAAAGCAATGTATGCATCATGCATGAGATATATGAATATGCAACAGGCTATGGCTTTTAAGGGTTAATCCTTTGTTAGCGGACATGCTTTTTTTGAGGAAAGCATCCGAACGTTTGTAATTCTTTGCTTTATTGTCCTAACTCTGATTGTCCAAATTCTTATTGCTCTAATTTGTATTGCCATTTTATTACTATTAAACTTTTAAAATTTTAAAACAAGTGATTAGCATTTTTCACACTTGCATTCTTTCTTGCTGTTTTGCATGTATTCCTTTCCTGTATTCCTTTCCTTTCTCATGCAACTAAGGATGCAGCAAATATTAAGCAATGTCCATCATCTATGTGCCTGTTCTTAATCAATACCTTCTAATTTCTGTGATTAATATAGATCCTCTAGTTTCTGACCCCATGTTTCACAATGGCAGCCTTGGACGAGAGGGAGGAGAGCGTAATTCCCCTGAAACTGATGCAGGAAGCATTGGTCTCTCCGTGCTGGCCGTTGCCAAAGTCTCAGGCAACACGGGGCGGTTGGGACCCTCTCTCACTCTTGTAAGCAGTGGGCACAGGCAGGTAAGTCCAGGACAAAACTGCAAGACGACTGTCCCAGCTCCCAGCATGGACAGACTGCCCACATCCAGCTAAGAACTGCCAACTCCCTGTTCTCTTCCCCTCCCCAAATCATTACAGTGGTATGCCAGAGCAATCAGCTACTCCTTTTGTTAACTCAGTCACCCACCATTCATCCTCAGGGCATCCTGCCTCCTTCTCCCAGCGTCTTTTCAGATGACAAATGGGAAAAAATTCACTGAGAAACCTAAACCCACTACATTATCCACCCTGAATTTTTTCCCATACCAAAATGTTACATTGAACTTCGACTTTTCAACTGTATAAATACATGCATTATTTTAATTATATACATATATACATCCTGTGCCAATGTTCCTCACTTGGGGCTCACCAAATGTGGTGGTATTCGTAGGGGTCCCAGGACAAGGGAAGAGATGAGAATCTTGACTCCATGTTTCAGAAGGCTGATTTATTATTTCATTATATATATTATATTAAAAGAAAATTATATTGATATATTAAAACTATACTAAAGAATAGAAGAAAGGATTTCTTCACAAGGCTTGAAAGGGATAGAAAGGAATGATAATAAAATCTTGTGACTGACCAGAGAGTCTGAGACAGCTGGACTTTGATTGGCCCTTAATTAAAAACAACCACATGAGACCAATCAAAGATGCACCTGTTGCATTCCACAGCAGCAGATAATTATTGTTTACACTTCGTTTCTGAGGCCTCTCAGCTTCTCAGGAGAAAAAGATCCTAGCAAAAGGATTTTTCATAAAATATGTCTGTGACACATCCAGATATGGATACAGGGACTGTGTCATGGACAGATCACCCAAAAATAAGGTCCCCTTGAGATATACATTGTGTCTCTCCATCCTTCTGCATCACCTACCAGGTTCAACCTGGTCTTGGAGCGAAAACAATCCCACAAATGTGTTTGCCTTTGTTTGAGGCATGGTTGATCCAAACTTTTTTCCCTGGCACACCTATCAGGTGTACTACAGGGACCTTATCTCCATCTGCAGTATGAAGGGACTCTGGGCAGGGATGGCTTCATTGATGGAGTTGTGTTGACTAGCCATGTAGCCTTTGCTGGATGCTGATCCCAGTACTTGAAAGCCCCCCCAACCAATGCCTTCAAAATGGTTTTCAACAGTTGATTTACACTGTTCAACCTTCCCGCCACCTGATGCTTGGTATGGAATACGATACACCCACTCAATGCCATGCTCTTTTGCCCAGGTGGTAACTAAACTATTCTTGAAATGAGTTCCATTATCTGACTCAATTTGCTCTGGGGAGCCAGTCACCACAGGACTTGTTTTTTCAGGCCCAGGATTGTGTTGCAGGTAGTGTTGTGAGGTACTGGATGCATCTCCAGCCATCCGGTGGTTGCTTCTACCACGGTAAGCATGTAGCACTTAGCTTGGTGGGTTTGTGGCAGCATGATGTAATCCACCTGCCAGGCCTCTCCGTACTTATACATATTCCATGGCCCACCATACCACAGAGGCTTTACTCTCTTAGCCTGCTGAATGGCAGTGCATGTCTCACACTCATGGATAACCTGGGAGCCGGTGTCCATGGTTAAATCCACCCCTTGGTCTTGGGCCCACTTATGGGTGGCATCTCTGTCCTGATGACCTGAGGCATCATGGGCCCACCGAGTTTGGAACAACTCTCCCTTGTGCTGCTAGTCTAGATCTACCTATGACATTGACTTGGGCAGCTCAGTCTGCTTGTTCATTGTTACGATGTTCCTCATTGGCTTGGCTCTTAAAAACATGTGCATCTACATGGCGGACTCTCATAATCGGCTTTTCTACCCAGGCGGTGATGTCCTGCCACATTTCAGAACCCCAGATCAGTTTTTCTTTACGTTTCCAACTGGCTTTCCTTCATCTGTCTTGCCATCCCCACAGAGCATTGGTTACCATCCACAAGCCATTGTAGAGGTAGAGCTTTGGCCACTTCTCTCATTCAGCAATGTCCAGGGTGTTATGAATGGAGACGAGAGCTCAGACAAGTCCTGCCTTTGACTCAGATTTCTGGCAGTAACTCTAAGGTGGCCTGCACCCCAAATGGTTCTTGCTTCCAAGTTCTTAAGAATGGCCTATTAGTATATTACAAAATGAATTATTTATTGAATAGACACAAGATTAACAGACAGAAGACTTTAAACAGACTATTTACTATGCAGATGAACCAAAAAGAACTACTAGTAGATAAAAAATGCAGCGCACAATAAAAGGTACCTATATTACAGCTAGCAAAGAAATAGTATAGATTAGGAGTTAATGTGACTTACCACCTAATTGACGATGGAGTACGCATAAAGTCCTTTCTCTCAATTCTGGAAAAGTAACCGCAAAATTTGCATCCAAACATTGGGGGAAAACCCTACACATTTCCAGGGTTTGTGTAGGAGACTTCTGACTCCATGAAAATTTGTGTAGCTTTTATAAAGTGAAGTGTCTGTCAGTCAGAAATTCCAGCTTATTTCCTCACACCTTGTTCTCAAAACAAGCTATTCCTTGTCAGGGAAGATGTTTATTGTATCCCATCTCTCTGGTGTCAGAGATAATTCCTAACCAGACAGGACTGGGTTATCTCACCCATTCATGTGAGGGGGAGAATGCCCAGAACTATCTCACCAGCTGACGGAGAGAACAGATAAGCTCTTTTGTGGTAGGAGGAACATCCTGCCACACAGAGCCAACTGGACAGCTTTGAGCTCTGCAAATTGACTCGATCCACCTTTTTGGTAGCTTGAGCTGATGCCTTATGAAGGCTGACCTAGAACAGAGACTAGACGGAGCTAAAGAATAAAGTAGGTATTTATTTTAGAAGGCCTCAATGGATACACCTTGGGCAGTACAGGAGCCCAGCCAGGGCTACACCCAAGATGAACCCAAAATGGTCACAAAATGGATGACCGGTCACGAGGTCTCACACTTTTATAAGTTTTGGTCCATAAGCATATTGGAGTTTATTGTCCAATTATAGCTTTAGCTTATGAAGTCCCATCCTTGTTTTTTTCCCTTCAGTCCACCGTTGTTTATGCTCTTGGGCCTGAGATTGGGATTGGTTGTCCTTGGTCCCCAGCTAGAGAAGGAATTGTTTTGTCTACCTACTCTGTGAAGAAAGCTTACTATCCCCTAACATGAACTACACACCAAAGCAGTACAGAATCTGAAAAATATAAAAGCTAAAACCTAAGGCATCACTGCGACTTGTCATATGGGACTCCATATGGCTGCTTTCCATTTTTGGTTCATCCCTACAATGCAACAGGAACCGTCAATGAAAAGAGCGTAGCTAGAAATGGGGATGTTTGAATGGTGGGTGCTGCTGCCTATTATCTGTTCCCAACAAACCTCTCCTGTAGAAAAGCAAGTTGAGTTTATATTTAGGCAATGCAGTCAAATCCACACACAACACTCACCACAGCTGGCTCACCAAGAGAAGCTAGAAAGGCTCCTTTTTGCAAGGTTTTATTCCAGCAAAGTATATCACATATGGCTGAAGGGGACCCAGTGAGAAAGAGCAACCATGTGGTGCAGGCAGCTTAAGAAGGGGAAGGCGTGGGGGGTGGAGTTAAGGGCAGGGCAAAGGGGATTGGTCTCCAGGGGAGGGGGGGCAGCCACCAGTGGTACCAAGCCAGGGAGGGGACAGGGGAAACCAGGGGAAGTTGCGACACAGAAGTCCATGTGGGAGCCTGTCTTTTCCCCCCAGGAGGACTAACTCTATGATAGGTAGTCACTGCCATTGCCAGGGCAATGGGCTTGGGAACTGACTAAGAGGAGAGAGTTCATGGGATGCTACAACTCCCCTTTTTTTTCTTACTAAGAAGACCTCCCCAGTGGACTTCTGTATACACTTAACTAGGCAGGGAAACATGACTAAGATGATAAAAACAATTATTACAATCCAAAAAAATCATTTGACAAAGGATGCAATCCATCCTGTGAACCCCCACTTTCTGGCACACAGCCACAATACTGGAGGCTTGGCGACTAGTCGAATCAAAAGTGTGTGCCAGCGCAGCAGCATTCTGGTGAAAGAAAGTATGACTGAGTTTTGCCTGAGCAAAGTGGTCAGGCAAAACTGGAACACATTGAATCAGTAGGGCAAGTAAATCTGCCTGCTAGTTTCCTTCTGCAATGAAGCCAGGTAATATTGTATGAAAGCATACATGCATAACAAAATAGGTGTGCTGCCTAGTATCTAAAAGAAAAACAAGTTGCTGTAACCAGTGAAACAATTCCTTGTTGGGCACATCTTTTAGTACAGCAGCTTCAGCCCTCTCAACAAGTCCTGCAACATAAGCAGAGTCTGTTATTAAGTTAAAAGGGGTAGCAAATCGCCAAAAGGCTCTCACAACAGCTGCTAATTCAGCAATTTGAGGAGAACCTGAAAAAATAGTGACATCCAAATTGCTTCGGTTAAGATCTGCATTCCACCAAAGCATCACCAACTTGTGGGTGTGGCCAGATCCATCTGTAAAAGCAGTTAAAGCTTGTAATGGAACCTCACTTCTCTTGGGTCTTGTAAGGAGATTAAAACTGTTTGCCATGAGCTTGTGCTTTGGACGATGTGTAGAAAGTTGTCCAGAAAAGTCAGTGAGGGCCATTTGAAATACTTCAGATTGCTACAAGAGCTACTGTAAATAAACAGTAGTAATAGGTAAACAGATCAAACAAAAATCCACACCTGCAAGTGTGGTAAGTCTCTGTCTAGTTTTTTACAATAAGCAAAGCAAACATTTTATGTTGAGTGCTTATAGTTTCAGACATTTGGTGTGGCAGAAAAATTCACTTTATGATCAGCAAGGGGTCTGGCGCCCTAGGGTCCCACTGGTAAATCAAAGCAAGGGGTTGCTTAGCTGGATTCAGGATTATTAAAGAAAAGGACAACTCAGGGGCCCATCAGGCCCCTTGGGCTGCTTGGCAGTTTGATATAGCATCAGGCATTTTTTGCAGTGCTTGGCAAGCTTCTGGCGTATGCTACCAAGGCAACAGGAGATCTGGTTCCCCTTTTAACAAATCAAACAAAGGGCTCAGGTCTGCATTCAAAATTCCTAACAAGGAACGAACCCAATTAATTCTCCCCAAAAGCTTTTGAGTGTCATGCAAGGTATGAATGTCTGTTTGAATTTGTAAAGGCTGAGGAGAAATACTCTGGGTCCTAATGGGCCAGCAAGGTATTTACAAGGGGGATGACGCTGAATTTTTTCAGGAGCAACACGAAGTCCTGCTTGAGTTACAGCAGCAATGACAAGGGCTAAGGCTTCCTCCATAACCTCCTGTTTTTCTCCTGCTATAAGAATGTCATCCATGTAATGATATAATAAAGCAGCAGACATTTTTTGGCGAATGGGGCTGAGGACCCTTGCAACAAACCACTGACAAATAGTAGGGCTGTTTTTCATCCGTTGCAGTAGGACAATCCAGCGATATTGATTTGCGGAAGCAAACACCACAACTTTTGTGAAAGTTGTAAAGCTGGTATGTTTATTACAGCGCTGGATGCATGTGGGGATCGCTCCCCTTAAAAAGACGTGTACCTCTGGGAACTCCAGATCCTTTTTTATGTCCCTTACTAATCCATATGCATGTAATTTCATAATAGGTCCAAACATATTAATTTTACTGATTTCGCATTACATTTGCCACTAGATTTTTTATCAGAAAGAACTCCTGGGCCATCCTGCCCTGTCTTCTGCAGCAGTCTCTCTGTCTGTTTCAAAGTTCAAGGGGCCGTCCCTTATCTCTGTCCTTCGGTTGAAGCAGTTTCTTCGAGCATAGGTTTTTTTGCGAGAACAGGCAGTCAGACCAAACAGCTATGTTTGCAAGCTACAGACTTAATTCAAAGATATACATTTTACCTAAATCAAAGTGTATTTCTACTCTGGAAAATTTCCACTCTGTCTCAATATCTTTGCAAGGGTACTTGCATATTGGTGATTGGGACAGAAAAGGCAAATTTAGGAGCATCATCAGGATGCAAAGGAATGTCAAAGAAGCAGTCCTTTAGGTCAATGACTGTCAAGTGCCAATCTCGAGGGATCATGGTAGGAGACAGGAGACCAGGCTGCAGGGCTCCCATGTCCTCCATCACAGAGTTAATTTTGCGGAGGTCTTGGAGCAAGGGCCACTTGCAAGCGTGTTTTTTAATAACAAACACAAGCAAATTCCAAGGGCTGGTAGAGGGGACTATATGCCCCTTCTGAAGTTGTTCTTGGACAAGGTCAGTGAGTGCGTGCAATTTAGGTAGCGGGAGGGGACATTGGTCCACCCAGAGGGGTGTATCAGTCTTCCATATCAATTTCAGGGTGTCACACACCACAATGGCCCCTATCAAAAATCAGACTGAATTTTGAAATGCCATTGAGCAAGTACATCTTGTCCCCATAACACCACGGGTACAGGCAGAAAAAACAGCTTTACAGAAACCTTCTGGTCCCGTCACCTGAATTAGATGGTGACTGATAACTGCAACTGCTTCCCCCAGTCCCAGTGAGGGCTTGGGGTACCTCTGTGAGGGCCCAAGTGGGGTGGCATTTGGCTTGAGAGATAACAGTGGCATCAGCCCCAGTATCTAAAATACCAGTGAATGTTATCTGTTGACCCTGTAACGACAGGGTACATTTGCAAGTGGGACATTTATCAGAAATTGTCTGCACCCATAATATCTGTTGGGTTCCTCCTGTAGAGCCAAATTCTCCCATCCTTGCTTTGCATTCTTTTACAGGGGATGGTGAATTGTGTGGGAAAAGAATCAATTGTGTGATACAAGTCCCTTGAGGGACAGTACAAGGTGGAAAGGAGGTCCAAGCCATAATCCTAATTTCATCATTAGAGTCTATGACCCCAGGGAAAACAAAACGTCCTAAAAGGGTAGTTGAAGATCTCCCTATCAGTAGGGCACTTTTCTTGGGCCCCGGTGGTCCGAAAATTCCTGTAGGGAGTAAATGAAGAGAAGAATCAAGTAACGTTACTGTGATTGAGGTTGCCAGGTCCAGTCTGGCACTGCCTGCAGTTGCTGGGCAAAGACTTGGGGCGACCATCCATGGGGTGTCTGCGGTGGCAGCATCTGCAGAGCTGGCATCTGCAGGGGTGGCTGAAGCATTTGTGTCTGAGCGCAGCACCATACCGCACTCCAGTTCTGGTTTCTCTGGATTGGGCGACCTTGAGAATCATACTTGGAGCAACATTGGCTAGCAAAATTATGACCTTTATGACACCATGGGCACACAGTAGGAGCTCTGGACTTAGCTCCATTCTGAGTGAAGCAGTCCTTTTTCAAGTGTCCAGGCTTGCCACAGCCAAAACAAATTGCTGAGGTCCCAGAGGGGCCTTTCATGGCTGCAAGAGCTCCTTCTATGGCTTCATATTGATGTTCTATTGTTCCAATGCGGTTACACGCTTCAATCATTTCAATAAAGCTCAGATTTTGGTTAGGCAAAGACTTAAGGAGCTTTTTACAGTCCGTGTTTGCATTTTCAACAGCAAGTTTTAAAAGCAGAATTTCACAAGCCTCAGGATCATCAACCTGATGCTCCAGCACTTGCTGAAAGCAGTCAATAAACTGCATGCATGGTTCGCAAGCCTCTTGCACAATAGTTGCAAATGCCTTTTGTGGCTTCTGTGCATCAGGGACCTTAAGAAAGGCTTGGCGAGCTGCGTCCCGAACTCCCTCAAGGGCTTCCCTTGGGCAATCTCGGGCTTGGGCAGCAGGAGCTGTGTATGGCCCCATTCCCACAAGCTGTCTAATTGTAAGGCTCGCTAGGGTCTGATTAGCATGACCGACATAAAATACAAGGAGGTTTTGTAGACCCTTCTCCCACTCCTTTTCCTATAAAGCATACTGAGCGGGAGATAATAGTAACTGAGCGAGCACCCTTAAATCATGTGGTGCCATTATGTGAGCAGCAAACACAGAAGATAGCAACCTTGCAAAATATGGAGATCCAATAGCATGCTCTGTCACTGTTCCCCTGAGTGCCTTAGTTACTGAAAAAGGCAGTGGCTCCCATTGGGCAATTTGCTTTCTCATCCCTGAAAAGATTACTGGTGCCACACTTCTTTCTGCAATGTCTAATTCCCCCTCCCTCAATGCTTGCTGTTTCAGGTGAATCCAATTATTGTGGGGATCGGGGGGATAGAGGTTTGGTTCTTTCTGAGGCTTGACAGGTCCATGGTCAAAGGGATCCCCTTCGTCATCCTCGCTGTCATCTGGGCAGTAGCCAGCAGCGAATGTCCCTAAGGATCGCAAGGGGCCTCTCTCCCTTTCACTCTTAGGAGGGGGGGCTGTGGGCTGTACTGAGAGAGATACAGCCTCTTCAGATTTTAAAGAATTCTGAGGCTCTGCCAGCAGGAGGGA
>NW_005054836.1:14970-16541 GCF_000277835.1 Geospiza fortis
TTCAGGACCTCAAAATTTATTCTCCAGGAGTGTAGCATTTCTGCAACCGCTTTGTTCCCCTTCATTGCAGTATTCCATAGTTTTACTCCTACATCATTCCACAAATCTGTTGTAAAAATTGTGGACAAAGTCACTCCTGGCAGCTTAGAGGCTGTCCATTTAAGCATGACTTTTAAATCATGTGAAGACAAGGATTTGCCATGCTGTTGTAACAGCTTGGTCATAAGTTCAAAAACATCTCTCTCTTGTGCGGACATTGCCTGCCTCATGTTCCCCATAGCTCACCTCATCTTGCAGAGGCATTTTCACCAGCTGGGCTCCTGCTTCTCACAGCAGCACTTCAGTTCCACAGGGCATGCCGTCAGCTGCCAGCTAGGCAGATCGTTGCATCCTCACACAGGTGCACCATTTGTTGTTGAATGACAGAGAGATGGGACCTCCATGGTTTGCACACATGAAGCTGTTTATTGATTCCAAAAGCTCTGTATATATATCTTTTCAGCTATAACTAAAGTTAGCAACAATCACATTTCTTAGTAACATTGCTAAATCATAGCTTTGCACAAACCGGCACAGGCATGTACGGTCCTGCATAATTTCTCTCAAACAAAGCATATCAAATGCAGCTTTTGCTTCCTCATTCAGGGTTCTACCTTGACTTGCTAGGGCTTGTGGCCTACTAGACTTAGCACATCCACTTCAGTCACAAGTTGAGCAGTGCTCTGAGTCCTGCTCTCCAGCTGTATTCCCATAACTAACCATCTCCACTATATCACAAACACGCTGATTACAAATAGATGAGTGCCTTTTTACAGTCATCATCTACATTTTCATATGCAAGTTGTCAAAACAGATTTTTGCACTTGTCCTCATCCTCAGCCCGTCCATAACGCTGTGTACAGTTCCGTGGGAGCCTGTTAAATTCTAGTATAAAAAATGTTAGCATTCTTGTCTGTCATTGGGATCCATTGCAGCGCCGTAACAGAAAAGTGGGTAATGAGGTCATAAATTTAGTGCAGATAACCTATCTGCACTCTGGCATGTGCATACACACCGACACCAGTTAACTGAATAAGCATAGGAGGATCCCTTTGCTGCAGAGTTCTTGCCTGAACCATGCAGGACTCAGAGTAATCTGAGAACCAAACCATGTATTGTGTCATAGTTAAGATCATTTTCATTATGTTTTTTCCAATCAGCAGGTGTAAGAACATAGGCAGTGCTTATGGTCTTTAAGCAAGCTATAACATGTTCAGAAGACATACCACTTTCCTGCACCAGTCTCCACAGTTCTCTCAAAACAGTGTAGTCTATGTCTTTGTAAGCTGCTGGTCAACCTTGTTTTTAGACAACCGGGCATGCAGTAATAAATGAGGGGCCTCAGTCCTGTTTCTGTGCAGGGCATAACTATCGCTTGGGCGTTAATTACAGGTGCTGAGTCTGAAGGATATGGTGATTCAGGATAGCTATCCAAAGTAATCATCTCCTCAGGGAGTGGCATGGCCAGGGAGGCGGCCAGTGGTTCTTGGCAAAGGTGGGGGGGGCTGTATTGCCTGGGGGCCCAAGAGGGG
>NW_005054836.1:16827-21182 GCF_000277835.1 Geospiza fortis
GGGGGGTTTGAGAAGTGGAGGAGCCACAGCACCCTGCAGAGCCTCTGATGGGGGGGAGGCATTATGCAAAGGGGCCCCACCATGGGAAGCCAGCACCGGCAGAGCCAGCAAGCCGGGGGAGGCAGCCTCTGAGGGCAGCTGAGAAGATGAGTCTGTGTGAGTTTCTTTAAGAGCTGCTATAATAAATCCCCAAGTTGCGAGATGCCTGGACGCATCAGCATCACCAGCGCTCGCAATTTCGAAAAGTTTGCATCCTACTACCTGCCAGGCGTCTAGCTGAAAAATGCTGGCTGAGGGGAAGTCTTTAACATGTATGGAAATCGAATCCAGCAAAGCAAGTAATTTAGCATCAGAAATGTCTCTGTTCTGCCATTGTAAAAGCCACTGTAAATTTTCTAGGGTCTGCTTTTGCTCAACTGACAGCTTTGCTCCCATGATCTACCCCATTGGGTCTGCAGAGCTTTGGTCTCGGTCACAGTCTGCTCTTCGCTGTAGGATCTTTCGCGTTCAGGTGCCAATTGTGGGTGAGGGTCCATAGTGACGCAGAATCCCCAGGCAGGTGCAAAGGAGAGCCACTTTATTGCAAAAAACAGGCATTTTAAAGCAGTTAGGCTTTTAGCAGTTACATAGTTTTAAAATACAACAAACATAATTCAGCCAACCACCATACACCATGATCTGAACACACAATGGTTATATAACTTGTTTTTCTACGCCTAATTCAGCTGAGTCTCTTTCCCATAGTCCTTTTCTACTTAGCCAAAGTTACAGGCCTGAGCCATTGTCTTGGTTTGGAAAGACAGGAGTCTGCTAAGGAAGGCAGGAGCCTCTCCTGAAATGGAGAATGTAAACCCTCCCCACCCCTCTGAATTGCTATAATTTTAAATTAAGGGGCTCTCAGGCAAAGATATGGGAGCAGGAAATAACAGTTCTTTAATAGGGAAAAGGAAAAAAAAAATAAACAGTGCAGTCCACTAGAACAACACTGACAGAGTCAGAACTCAACCTGACACCCTGTCGGCCAGGGTGTTGGTGGTAGTCTGATTGAAAATGTGGCTGCAGTCTTCTGAAGTATCAGGTGTGGTTCTGTTGGAGCAAAGGGAATCTGTAGAGAAGGATGTAGTCTTCCTCTGAAGATCCAGTGGAGGAAGAGGCAGCTGCTGTTCCTTTAGGGAATCTCGTGGAGAAAAACTGTGCTGGTGTTCTAGAATCTCAGACTATATCGGGGTAGCAATGCTTGGCTCCTCCCTCTGGGCGGAGCATCTCACAATGAGATGTTATAGTTCTTATCAGTCATGCACTGATATTCAATAGCCTATTATCAGCAGAGGTCCCCTCCCGAGGGAAGTGTGAATGTGGTCACTCAAAGAGAGAGATAAGGCAAACTGCTCACTTGACAAGGTAATCTGCCATACAGATGGTAATGGAAAACATCTTGCATGCAACCTTCAACAGCCATGATTTTACAAGGTCTTCCTTTTATAAAGCTTTACTTACCAGAGACAGGCCTCCATTCTTTTGCAGAAAGCGGGAAGTAACAGAACTTTTCATGGTTTCTCCTTTCTTAAATATGGTATTCATAGAGGCAGTTCTAGCTTCTCTAATTGGCTAATTGATATATCAGTTCTCAAAGCCAGCAAGTAACTGGTTTTGCCAGGCACGGAGGAAGCTGTAATGCTCTTTACAGAGAGAATTACTTCCGTGCCTGATGACTTTTTCCCTTAACTAAAAACCAAGCTATTTCAAACCACCACAATAACCAAAACAGTTTACTCACTGTCAGGAAGTCCTAAGGCTGGGACCCTCATGAGCTCGCGCTTTAACTCTTCAAAGGTGTGATTTGTTTCAGGGGTCCACACCACAATATTTTTAGAAACCTTCACTATCTCATATAAAGGTGTCCTGGTTTAGGGCAAATTTGGGAGAGAAATCTCCACAGGGGGCCCCTCCAGAAAGCAAACCCACACAGCCCCTCCCCCCAACTGGTTCAGGAAGAATTCCTCGGAGAGAAGTGGAAAGAACCTGTTTATTTCACAGGCACAGCACCCCCCAGCACACAAAATGAACAATACCAGATGACACCACTCTGAAACAGATGACAAATTCAGAAAGTCTCTCTCGGGAGGTGGTCGCTCTGTTCTCAGTCCCTCCGGTGCTGGGCAGCTGCTGCAAGCCGCACAGTGCAGACTCTTGGTGTTCCCAGGTCCCAGTCCGGAGCAGGTTCGAGATGGTCAGGAAAAAGAAGAGGATAAACAGTCCAGGAAGAAATTCAGATATTTTACTGTTCTCCCAGAAGATTTCAAACAAGCCATATGTCTTGGTTTGGAAAGACAGGAGTCTGCTAAGGAAGGCAGGAGCCTCTCCTGAAATGGAGAATGTAAACCCTCCCCACCCCTCTGAATTGCTATAATTTTAAATTAAGGGGCTCTCAGGCAAAGATATGGGAGCAGGAAATAACAGTTCTTTAATAGGGAGGAAAAAAAAAGAATAAAATAAACAATGCAGTCCACTAGAACAACACTGACAGAGTCAGAACTCAACCTGACACCCTGTCGGCCAGGGTGTTGGTGGTAGTCTGATTGAAAATGTGGCTGCAGTCTTCTGAAGTATCAGGTGTGGTTCTGTTGGAGCAAAGGGAATCTGTAGAGAAGGATGTAGTCTTCCTCTGAAGATCCAGTGGAGGAAGAGGCAGCTGCTGTTCCTTTAGGGAATCTCGTGGAGAAAAACTGTGCTGGTGTTCTAGAATCTCAGACTATATCGGGGTAGCAATGCTTGGCTCCTCCCTCTGGGCGGAGCATCTCACAATGAGATGTTATAGTTCTTATCAGTCATGCACTGATATTCAATAGCCTATTATCAGCAGAGGTCCCCTCCCGAGGGAAGTGTGAATGTGGTCACTCAAAGAGAGAGATAAGGCAAACTGCTCACTTGACAAGGTAATCTGCCATACAGATGGTAATGGAAAACATCTTGCATGCAACCTTCAACAGCCATGATTTTACAAGGTCTTCCTTTTATAAAGCTTTACTTACCAGAGACAGGCCTCCATTCTTTTGCAGAAAGCGGGAAGTAACAGAACTTTTCATGGTTTCTCCTTTCTTAAATATGGTATTCATAGAGGCAGTTCTAGCTTCTCTAATTGGCTAATTGATATATCAGTTCTCAAAGCCAGCAAGTAACTGGTTTTGCCAGGCACGGAGGAAGCTGTAATGCTCTTTACAGAGAGAATTACTTCCGTGCCTGATGACTTTTTCCCTTAACTAAAAACCAAGCTATTTCAAACCACCACAATAACCAAAACAGTTTACTCACTGTCAGGAAGTCCTAAGGCTGGGACCCTCATGAGCTCGCGCTTTAACTCTTCAAAGGTGTGATTTGTTTCAGGGGTCCACACCACAATATTTTTAGAAACCTTCACTATCTCATATAAAGGTGTCCTGGTTTAGGGCAAATTTGGGAGAGAAATCTCCACAGGGGGCCCCTCCAGAAAGCAAACCCACACAGCCCCTCCCCCCAACTGGTTCAGGAAGAATTCCTCGGAGAGAAGTGGAAAGAACCTGTTTATTTCACAGGCACAGCACCCCCCAGCACACAAAATGAACAATACCAGATGACACCACTCTGAAACAGATGACAAATTCAGAAAGTCTCTCTCGGGAGGTGGTCGCTCTGTTCTCAGTCCCTCCGGTGCTGGGCAGCTGCTGCAAGCCGCACAGTGCAGACTCTTGGTGTTCCCAGGTCCCAGTCCGGAGCAGGTTCGAGATGGTCAGGAAAAAGAAGAGGATAAACAGTCCAGGAAGAAATAAGCAAAAAAAGCAAGCAGAAGTGAAGCAGAAGCAGGAGCAAGAGAGAGCAAAGCAAAAAAAGCAAAAGCAAAAAAAGCGAAAGCAGCACTAAGGACTGCCCGTCTCTGTGTCCCTGATAAGAAAAACCCAAACAAAACTTTCACTCTTCAAAGCCAGTCTTAAAGGCACGGAACATAATATCCCGCAGAAACAGGACATACGAATGGGGATACCAGCCTCATAACATCACCCCAGGACATTCCACCCCTTATCCCCATATCATCAACATACTACCACACATCATGCATTTATTCACACACAATTTCCAACTGTCTCATGACTGTATGGTTTAATGTACAGACAATGGCAGTAACATCCAACGAACAGTGATATTGCATATCATTCTCACCCCACAATCAGATCTCCCTGAGGTACGCATCGTGTTGTTCCATCTCTTTGCATTATCCACCATGTGCAACCTGGTCCCTGAGCAAAGACAACCCCACAAATGGGTTTGTCTGTACTCGAGGCAGAATTGATCCACACGGTCTTCCCTAACAAACCTCTGAC
>NW_005054836.1:24632-26664 GCF_000277835.1 Geospiza fortis
ATTCAAAAAGCATGGCTATTAGCTGCTTTAAACAAACACAGAGTAATAGCAATCAAAATGCAGTCAAAACAGGGTTTTTTCCACTCTCTCTCGAGCCCCACGTTGGGCGCCAAAATTTTGTCCTGGTTTAGGGCAAATTTTGGAGAGAAATCTGCACAGGGGGCCCCTCCAGAAAGCAAACCCACACAGCCCCTCCCCCCAACTGGTTCAGGAAGAATTCCTTGGAGAGAAGTGGAAAGAACCTGTTTATTTCACAGGCACAGCACTCCCCAGCACACAAAATGAACAATACCAGATGACACCACTCTGAAACAGATGACAAATTCAGAAAGTGTCTCTCTTGGGTGTGATCGCTCTCAGTCCCTCCAGCGCTGGGGCAGCTGCTGCAGGCCTCAAGGTGCAAACTCTCGGTGTTCCCAGGTCCCAGTCTGGAGCAGGTTTGAGATGGTCAAAAAAAGAAGAGGATACCCAGTCCAGGAAGAAATTTGGACTGTTTAGCTACACTAGCTAAGAGCAGAAGCAAAAGCAAGCAGAAGCAAGAGAGAGCAAGCAAAGCAGAAAGTGTAGTAAGAAAGTCAAAGCAGCCCTAAATACATCTCTGTGTCCCTGATAAGAAAAACCCAAACAAAACTTTCACTCTTCAAAGCCAGTCTTAAAGGCACAGAACATAATATCCCGCAGAAACAGGACATATGAATGGGGATACAAGCCTCATAACGTCACCCTAGGACAAAAGGTTTCACAGTCAGTTCATAGTTGCATATCCACAACCAGCACCAACCTGTCATTCCAAGAAAAGCATGGAGTTCTTTTACAGTTTGTGGCTTAGGTGTTTGGCAGATTGCCTCCTTTTGTGCGGTTGCCAGGAATCATTGTCCTCCGGAGACTTCATATCTGAGATAGGTCACTTGTTGTTGCACCAGCTGAGCTTTCTGTTGAGACACTCAATAACCATTTAGTCCAAGAAAATTCAACAGATTTATTGTCCATACAAGACACTCTTTGATAGTTTTTGTAGCAATTAGTAGATCATCTACATATTTTAGGAGTGTTCCCTCCTCAGGCAGAGACTGCTGTTATTCCACTTCTTTGGCCAATTGATTCCCAAAAATTGTGGGACTGTTTTTGAACCCCCTGAGGTAACACCGTCCAGGTAAGTTGGTTTTTCCTGCCTGTGCTAGGGTTCTCCCATTCAAAAGCAAATATGTTTTGACTTTCTTATGCAAGTGGCAGGCAAAAGAAAGCATCTTTGAGATCTATCACCAAGAACCACACAAGATCATCTCGGAATTTAGTTAGCAAAGTGTAGGGGTTTGCAACCACTGGGTGGATACTTTAAGCAATCCCATTGACTGCTCACAAATCTTGCACTAATCTATAAGTTCCATTAGGTTTTTTTTTTCCCACTGGTATTATAGGAGTATTAAATTTGGATTCACATTCTTTCAACAATCCTAGTGTAAAAAATTTGCTATTAATTGGTTTGATCCCTTTTCTGTCCTCTATTCTCAAGGGATATTGTCTCCTAACCACTGGCCTGGCTCCTGTCTGTAATTCAATCTTTATAGGGTCAACCAATTTTGATCTCCCAGGAGCATCAGTATTCCATACTCCTGGGTATAGCTGGTTCATTATTTGCTCCAAATAGTTACTATTGTTCAGTGGTCCTGTGCCAATTGTCAATCCTAATGCTAAAATCAATTTGTCTTCAGGTACTTTAAATTTCATTTTTCCCTCTCTAAACTCAATTGTTACCTCTAAATTTTCAAGGAGATCCCTGCCTAATAGGGATTTAGGTGAATTTGGCAGATAGAGGAATTGATGTATTCCCATCCTTTTCCCAATTTTGTGTTCTAATGGTTTTAAGAAAAAGGCATTCTCTGGTTGGCCTGTGGCTCCCATTACCTGGATATGTTTTTCACTTTTAGGCATTAAAGCTTGATTTAAAAACAAAAATGTGGCCTCTGTATCTATTTAAGAATTCAATTTCTTTATCATTCCCTAACTGTATCTTAACCAGTGGTTCCGCTAG
>NW_005054836.1:26703-33864 GCF_000277835.1 Geospiza fortis
TTGCTGCAACAACAGTTTCCTGTGCAGTGGTCAGTAAATCTGGGCACTGGAGTTTCCAATGCCATTCTTCTTTACAATAAGCACACTGATTCAGCCCTAACCTCCTTTGGGATTTATTTGAGCCACCTCTACTATTTCCACCTTTACCTCTGCCTCATCCCCGACCACGTCCTCCTCTTTGATGTTGCTCTAAAACTGCCACTATGGCATGTGGGGGTGGTTCCTCACTCGGGGTCACCAAATGTGGCAGTGTTTGAGGGTCCTCAGGATGAGGGAAGAGATGAGAATCTTGACTCCATGTTTCAGAAGGCTGATTTATTATTTTATGATATATATTTTATTAAAAGAAAATTATATACTAAAACTACACTAAAAGAATAAAATAAAGGATTTCATCAGAAGGCTAGCAAGGAAAGGAATGGAATGATAAAAGCTCATGACTCTCAGAGAGTCCAAGCCAGCTGACTGTGATTGGCCATTAATTAGAAACAACCAACATGGACCAATGTCAGTGACATTGGCCCCTGTGAGTTTTTAGTCTTGCTTCTAGTGCAAGCTGTTACTGGAGTCCCTGGGCTCACTCCCTCATCTGAGTCATCTGAGTCATCTCCTTTCTCACTTTCTAATCTACTACAACTAGGTGATAACTGAGGGGCCTCGGGGACTCTCCTGAGATTAGATTGTAATTCTAAAATATCAACTTCACTATTTTCTTCTTCTCTATCTCTCAGTTTAAGACATCTCTGACCTATATTACATGCAGAACAACACTGTCATTTTTCTTTTACTTCCATCCTTGTCTAGGGCTAAAACTAAGGGATTTTGTGGGGGTAAATTAATACCACACCCTCTCTGCCACTCAGGCTTGTGTCTCAGAGTGAAAAACGTATCCAGGTAAATAACTTCATTTCATTTGTTCTTTCTTAAAAACAACATTAACTGCAATATAATTAACCTTAACCTTATATTGTAAGGTCCCATTTACAGGCCACTTTTCTTCATTTTCTAATTTATATAGGGGCCACCACTGATTTCAATATTTAAATAAATCACTTTTCTTTAAATTGCCTCCAGGGATCCCTCCTAAATCCTTTCAATGAGCCAAACACACCCCCATGGACTCTTTTTGAAAACCTATTTACTATCAGTGCTACCTATTCCTGGTGGTATCTAGATGCCCACACTTTACAGTGAAAATTATCACTTGTGTTCTTTCTTTACTCTTATCCTGCTGATACTGCACCGACCACAAATTAGGAATCTTAGTTTTGACCTGCACCAGTATTTGTTTACAATGTTGACAAGCAATTAACACAAAAGGATCACATGGTCCACTCTTGCACAATCAACACTGTCCTGATCTGCACAACAGACAAGGTAACTTGAGTATAATAAGAGTATGATGTGGCATAAGCCGAAAACCTTTTAACAGACACGCAGGCAAGAAATGAAAACTTATTAAGAGACACACATACAAGAAACACTAGTCTTATATAGAAGACACAAGATTACACATACAACAATCAAACACAAAATTCCAAGACCTTGACCAATACTTAAAGCCATTAGACTTCCTTTTAGAGGACTCTAACCCCTAGGGACTCTAACCCCTTATGTATCAACGCTGGGAATTTCACCCGTGATACAGCACCCTGTGTGAGTTGTCACACACGTCTTATGCGAGTTACTTAACTAAGACCAGAAACAAAATTCAAAACAATCAACAAATACCTTAAATTTCCTGCAATTGGTTCTTATCTACCCCAGCAGAGAGCCGGCCAAGCACAGGGTCTCTCCAAGAAATTCTCGTGGTATGCCAAGGGAGTCCGCAGCTCCAGCAGACCTTGCAGCGGGGCAGAGAATTTTCTCCTGCCTGGCTCACCAGACTGAAGCCCAAAGCTGGGCAAGACAATAAAACTCTATAGTCAGATGGTTACAGAGCAGGTAGTTGTTTATTCAGCACTGGGAATGAGGGGGGATCTTTCCACCAAAAACTCAGTCTTCTTTAGCCTTCAGTTACATTTTAAAAGTCCTTCCACACAATGTCACAGTTACAACATATCATTAGCATACTCATATTGAGTCATTAAAACCAAGGATCACGGACAAAGCTCTCTAACTAGTTAAAGTTAGAAAGTGGTACGTTTATTACACTGGCGGACAGCATGGGGGTCATCCCCGAAAGGCGTGACCACGCTGTACAAGGTTCTTTACCGTCTATTTATTTCCC
This sequence comes from Geospiza fortis, assembly GCF_000277835.1. NCBI lineage: Eukaryota > Metazoa > Chordata > Aves > Passeriformes > Thraupidae > Geospiza > Geospiza fortis. Next base: position 28,934 of record NW_005054836.1, read on the forward strand.
AAGATATTACATACAATACATATGCATAACTCCAGCACACCTCCCATCCCTGCTCTATATTTAAATGAGGTTATTAGTCCTTCATGCGTGTGAAATTCTTCTCTTGAATTGGGTCGGTGGTCTCAAAATGGGTCAGTGGTCTTGAAGGATGAAGTCAGGAGAGTCTTCATCAGGTCTCCATGACCCTCTGGCATAATCCAAGGCCCCCTGCTTCGTGATGGATTGACGTAAAGCCCAGGTACTAACCATTGTTCCACTGGTTTCAACATGTTCTTATAATGGTTCACTTACTCCACTCCCTTCTATAAGCAAGCTTATAATGGAACAATCAGTTTTAGCGTAAGCATCTAACAATCATTAACCTATCGTCTACCTACCTAACTTACATACATTGTTTCTATCCCTCAGCTAAAATCTTAACTTTTTAAAATCATGATTCAATATTTGCATAAAGTTGTGTCATGGTTTCACAATAATTTGTTGCTTTTGCACATGTGTCAGTTCCTTCTGTGGTGGTTGTCAGTCTTCTGGTGGTCTTTTGATGAAGGTTTCTGTAGTCTTCCTCACATCTGAATTTTTACCTCTATCTTCAGTGCATGCCCGATGCTTCTTGTTTTTCAGTCTGTTATAAATAACTGTGTAGTTGTTGTCTTTCACTATTATATATTGATTTTTGCAAATTATTTTGATATAGTACAATTTGTAATCACTTTTAAACTGGTTTTGGTATTGTATAATTAATCAGCTTTTGTGGCTAATACCCTGACCCTGTGTAGCTTATATAAATAGTAGTGTGATATTATAACTTAGGCCTTCGCAAAATATTAAAATAGACATTATGTAATGCTTTTATTTTTGTAACTAACTGACAATAGAGAGAATAACTTCGATAAGTTTGTGGAAATAGCTAAAACTGTCTGTATGATTAGATAACATTGAAGGAACCACACAGATAACATCAAAATAAATGTTGCAAAAAGGACTTCTGCTACAGACCCTGGGGCTATCAATAATTCCCGTTTCTTGTTGTGAGGAAATGGCATACACGTTGTGAGGAAATTATATACAGGATTCCCAAAAAACAAATCTACAAAATTGCACGACAGGTCAGGGATTGAACAAAGCTAAAGAATGCATGGAACATGTAAAAGAACTCAAAGGAATGTTTGAATATGTATAATCTTCATGAATATGCATTTGATCAGTGCAATGAAAAAGTATATAAGGAAAGTTGCTATCACTAACTGCCGTGCTTGGCACTTTGCCAAGCACCCCAGCACTGGGTATTGTCCTTTTTATCCCTTATTAAACTTTAAAAAATTTTAAAGAGCGAGCCTTGTTTCTCACAAGTCTAACTTGGTTGTAGCTAATTTTGCAGTTGGCAAGTTCTGTTAAAACTTGCTATCCTACTCTTGATGGTACTTGTTATGTCACTTGCTTTGCTATCTTGCTTGTTTTACTTGCACATCTTGTTACAATATTACTTGTGGTTAACCTTTTGTTACATACCACTTAGGTTTCAGTGTTCCTGTAACACTATAATTTAACCTTTTAGACTGCACTGATGTTAACCTTAGAGGAAATAAACCTTGAGTTGTCATCCTTCCCCCCCCAAATTCTTGTGTTGATGACCCCAAAGAATTGTTCCATTTACTGTATGCTGTGGGTTTTGGTTTTTCAGGAAATTTTGTCCCATCAGAAAGGAAGATGCTGTGAGAGGAGGGTGTTGTCTGGGAGACAGTAGGGGTAATTCAGAAACAAAAGACATAGCCAAGCACTCTCACATAGCAGAATAATAACTCTGCGAATTTGGGAGCATTGCCTGGGGGTTAGGGGTTTTTTGGGAGTTGCAGATAATACAGTGAGAGGTGGTGGGGCTAACCAAGACTTGGCTAGAGGGTAAGGAGCTGGGGCTCATCCCTCTTCTGCCCGGCAGTCAGGGAGAGCAGCTGTGTGTGTTATAGTGCCTGTTTCCCAAGACAATGCTATGTTGTAGTTTGCTGCCCTGGTCTGCCCTCTTTTCATTGTTTCTGCTGGCTGACGGTGGATGGTACTGAGATTGACTGTTGCCTTCACCATTTCTTCCAGCTGCCAGTAGGTGATACCAAGGTCCATTGATGCCCAATCAGATCTACCTGGTTTTACTGTTTGCTGCCTGCTGCCAGGGGTGGTGCCAAGACTGATTGCAGCTTGTGAGTTTACAAAAGGAGCAATTTGCCTTCTTTTCCCTCCCCTGAGACTCCACTACCACCTGGAGTGGTTTCTGACCTTGTATAGGAGTACCCCCTGAAGCCGAGGGGGAATGAGCATATCTTCCCTGTCTCACTGGGCCCGCTAGTGCTCTCTGCCGGTTGTACGAGAGTCACTGCAGCCAACGCAACCTAGGAGCCAATGGCATCCCCTGCCAGTTGAGGCTGTAACTACACCAAAGGCGAAATTGCTTGACGGGTAGGAAAAAGGTTGTTATTGGGTTTTCTGTTTTCTTTGCTGTTGCTGTTGTTGTTTTTCTGTCTTGGTTTATATATATATTCTATTAAAGAACTGTTATTCCTTTTCTCATATTTTTGCCTGGAAGCCCCATAATTTCTAATAATGTGGAGGGAGGGGGGGGGTCATATTTTCCATTCCAGGAAGATTCCCACTTTCCTTGGCAGACACATGCCTTTTAAACCAGGACTGTTGACGGTGGTCACAAGGGTTTTTGGGATGAAGGAAGAGACGAGATGGGCTCCATGATCAGAAGGCTTGATTTATTATGTTTTGATATATACATCTATTATACTATACTAAAAAGAAAAAGAAAGGGGAGAGTTTCCAGAAGCTGCTAGCTACCTAACAATACAAAGTAAAGAATGAATAACAAACCTCGCTCTCCCGGACTGTCTCCAAGAAAGCTCAGTCCTGGATTGGCCACCAACTCCAAACATCCAAACTGGGCCAATCCAGGCAGACCTGTTACATTCCACAGCAGCAGATAACCTATTGTTTATGTCTGGTTGCTGAACTTCTCAGCTTCAGCAGGAAAATCCTAAGAGAGGATTTTTCATGAAAGAAATGTCTGTGACACAGGACAGTTTTTGATGCCCAGCGTAGGGTATGAGGGCATGGAGAGGAAAGGGGGAAAAAAGAATAACAGTTTGTGGGCAACCCATTTGTGTACTGGATATAGAAACCTTGTTAGGCAGCACCATGTGGTCTAACCTACCCTGGTTTGGTTGGCACATGATCATGGCTACATTTTTCCCATTTGCACCTCCTTATCTAAATATGGGTCCTATGATTAAGGCTATTGTGTCTGTTATCCAGTTTGCAGAATGGGTCAATAAGGTGAGGGATTCAAGGTTTGTAAACTTCCTCTGGAATGCAGGCACATGACTATATAACTATCACAGACTACGTTCAGATCTTTGGGGTTTCTTTAATAATGGTACCCATTGTGAGGAAGTAACACTGGGGGGTTTTCTTCCAATCCTTCACCTGCTTCTTTGGGCCTACTGCAATGGCCATTGAAAGTTTCAAATTTTCTCTACATGCTAACAATATACAAGGGCTAGTGTGGCTGATAGGCCTAATCTATTTAGCATTTAGAGACAGGATGAGATTGTCTTGGGTAACTACCCTGACATCAACCCCAGAGACTAGGGATGCTGCCCAGGAGCATGCCACAGGAACCGGGGACACTGCCCAACAGCCTATCACTGCCCAACAGTCCACCTTCGAAAGGAATCACTTGGATTGGGTGGAGGTATAGGAGGACATATGCCAGGTGTTAAAGAAACACTCTTCCCCAGCTGTTTGGAAGCCCTCCCCCTGACTCAAAGAGGGAAAGTTGGATGGTGCAGCAGTGGAACCCACAGATGTTACAACAGTCCAGGTTCCAGCTGAGCCACAACAGCAGCTGCAGTCAGCAGCAGTCACCCCTGCGCAGAGGAAGAAGTATAAAACCAAATTGGTAGGCCCAGTTAATGACAATGAGGTACCAGGGCCCTCAAAACCATCGGAGGAGCTGGAGCCTAAAATCATCACTGAGTCCCTGTCACACGACAATCTCCACAATCTTCAAAAAGATATTGTGCGACAGGGGCACGAGGCTTTTTCCACCTGGTTGATTCGAATTTGGGACCTTATGTGTACAAGTGTGCAACTGGATAGTGGCAAAGCAAGGAATTTGGGATCCTTGACCCAGGATGCAGGTATTAATCAGATGTTCATGAGGGAGCCAGGGCCCCTTCCTCTCTGGGAGGGGCTTTTAATGAGTGTAAGAGAGAGGTTTGTTCACAGAGAGAGACTGCAGGGCCACCATCATAGAATGCACTGGAAGACCAGGAGGAAGGGATCCATCACATGAGAGAAATAGCAGTATTGGAGATACTGTTTGGAAGGGACGAAAAACATGATAACAACCCTGACAAGGTCAGGTGCATAGGACAAATATAATGGAGCCTTGCACATCTGAAGCCATGTGAATACTCTGACTTGATAGCAACAATGCATTTTGAGGACAGCCAAGACACAGTGGCTTCCATAGCCAGCAAACTCAGGAATTATGAGAGCGTGATCCATGGTCTGATGAAGACTCACATGTCTGCTGTGGTTGAGAAATTGAAAGTTGGTCAGGAAAAATTCAAAGAGGAGATGAGGAAGGAGATGAGGGACAACAGTTTCCATGTGGCACCAGGGCAAGTCACAGGACCCAATGTCAGAGCCTGTCCCCCAGGTAGGGAGAGGGGGTACATCCCACGAGCTGACCTCTGGTTTTTCCTGTGTGATGTTATGATGCTTGTATCCCCAGTTGTGTGTTCTGTTTATGCTGGATATTATATTCTGTGCCCTCAAGACTGGCTGAGAGCAAAGGCAGGGAGAAGAAGAAGCACAGAGTTTTGTTATCAAGAACTAGACTCACTCCTCCACAGTCTGCTGGAACACTGTTG
>NW_005054836.1:34263-35959 GCF_000277835.1 Geospiza fortis
AACCTGCTCCAGACTGGGACCCAAGGAAACACCGAGAGCTCACTTTGCAGCCTGCCGGGGCCTACTCTGCAGCCTTTCCCAGCGCCGGAGGGACTGATAACAGGGCAACCACCCACCGGAGAGACTTTCTGAATTTGTCATCTCTTCAAAGCGATGAATGAGCTTTGTCATCTGGTATTGTTCATTTTTTGTGCTGGGGAGTGCTTTGCCTGTTAAATAAACTTTTTTTTTTTCCACCTCTCTTCGAGGAAATTCTTTCCCGAACTGGTTGGGGGGGAGGGGCCGTGTGGGTTGGCTTTCTGGGGGGACCCTTTTGGAGGTTTTCTCCCAAATTTGCCCTAAACCAGGACAATGGGGAAGATATGAGAAGGTGGCATGGAAAGCCCACTTCTGTCCTGACATCATGGGTGACTAAAGTAAATAAGGAAACTACTAACAGAGGGAGTTCCACCAAAACGAATGTAGCCTCAGTTTCTGTCGCAGACATCTCTTTGTGAAAAATCTTTCTTTAAGATTTTTCCTTCTGAGAAGCTGTAGCCTCAGAACCAGACGTAAACAATAAGTTATCTGCTGCTGTGGAATGCAACAGGGTGATCCGTGATTAGTCTCATAGAGATGTTTTAGTTCAGTGACCACTCACAGCAGAGCTAGCTCTCGCTCTCGGTCGGAGCCAGTTCGTTTTGTTATTCATTCTTTTTTCCCTATTCTTAGCGTAGCTAACTTCTGAAGAAACCTTTCCTTCATTTTCTTTTTAGTATAGTTATAATATATGTATATATCATAAAATAATAAATCAAACATTCTAATCATAGAGTCAACATTCTCGTCTCTTCCCTCAATCAAGAACCCTTGTGACCACTGTCACAGTTTCCATGACTGAGCTGCTAGGTACAAGTGATGCCTTTTCCTTGGTCCTAAAATTGAGAGCCAGACACAGTTAAGGGATAAAGGGTTTTTACCTCACTATTTAATAAGGATCCTTATGGTGCAACACTTCGCCAAGATGGAGCACGCCAAAATGCATGCACACGATAGATTGTTGTCATGATTTGAGGCTGGCGCAATGCCAGTGCCCCCATGAAAATACATTCTCCCTGGTTTCTGCTGTGAGATGTGACCAGGAATAAGCAAAGCAGGCCCCCACTTAGAAATAAAGAAAAGAAAACTTTATTAACTAAACTACAACTCTAAGTAAAAAGAAACACACACAGGGAAAATGAAAACCTTCTGAAAACATTTCCTCCTCCCCTCACCAAATTTCCAATACATCCATCCCCCAAATCACCAACTCTCGGTCCATCACCACCCTTTAAATAATCAATTCTCAGTTCATCAAGAGGAGAGGAGTCCTTCTTGGGCCATAGGCTTCCCCAGGAAACATCGGTGAAACCTCATGTTGTTTCCATGTCACTCGTGGCACCGCCTGGAGAACATCTGCCATCATGACCTCTTCCTTCCATGTCCAGTGCTCTCACCACTGCACATGGACCAGAGCTGCTTCTAGGGTTGTCCTTTTAAGGATGCTTTGTCCCGTTCCAAAAAGAGCACAGTCTCACCTTTGGGGCACCTGTCCCCCCCAAATTTCACCCCCTGGGGCCGAGGGGTCTCAACACTGAATCCTCTTGGCTCTGAGCCATCGCCTCCCCCTGGATGCAGTCTCTGTGTCACAGGAAACATGGTTCTGTCCATGGCTATA
>NW_005054836.1:36713-56139 GCF_000277835.1 Geospiza fortis
CTGAAAGAAAAGTGGAGTGGACCCCATCAGGTACTGCTGACCACCTTTACAGCAGTCAAAGTAGCCGGCATGGACCCCTGGATTCACTATACCCGAGTGAAGAAAATCCATCCTGGATCACGGACTGTGTAAACTGTGGAACTGCCGGGGTGCGTAAGAATTGCCTGGCTAGCTCCACAGCACGCCAGCAGCTTCTTGGGACCGAGCTCTCCCCGGCAGAGGGGGAGATGGCCTCGGCCGTGTCCGAAGATCTGGCAAAGCTTGCGCTCCAGCTAAATGAGGTCGCATGAATGATGGAAAGGAGGCTAGGCAGGTCTCTGCAGCAGGGTGAGTTTTATTGAGGGAGAGGAAGGGTACAGATTCAGGTAATGGCTGCAGGGATCTGCCCCAAGGGGGGAGGAGATTGCACAGAGTGATAAAGGCTTCCAGAAGGGAGGAGCGACCCACCTCCTGGCCAGTAACAAAACAGCACTGAGTGATTGATTTAACATAGTAACAAATAGGAGGCTTGTTGGGGAGGGACAGCAACTTCTGCTCCAGTCACCTTCTGCCCAGGGTGGAAGATTCTAGGGACAGGGTGTGGGCAGAAAGTGATGGACAGGGAGGTTACCGGGGAAACATGGGAGGGGTTTACAAAGAAGCCATGGCAACTAAGGAGGGGACTAAAGACTGACATACAAAATGGCAGGAGTTCCCTAGGCAACCAGAGGATTGACATTTCACAGAGGGGGGGAAACAGGGGAGGGAACCTGAGGCAGGTGCCATCTTAACACAATTTGACTTAATACAGAATAAACTTTAAACTTAAAATGCAAACTTAAAAAACATATAACAGCAACTGAAAAGCGGTCGCATTGCGCACCGCAACAGAATCCTAAGAGCTGATAATCACTAAAGAGCTGATATCCACTAAGCTTGCTTAAGGTAGCCACGGCTATGAGCGGCCTGGGTATTCCGACACTGTCCCCAGGAGGGACTGAGCTATCTGGTCCGTGCTGCCTTGCTTGGGGGCAAAGCCAGCCCTGCAGGCTGACGGGCATGCAGCAGGGGAACGACTCTTCTCCCTGAGCAGGGGGAGAAACCACAGGTGATGAACTCACCATAACCCTCATTTTCTGTCTCCTCGTACTGCTGGGGTAGGAGGTAGAGATGGAAAGGAGGGAGGGGTGGGGGGAAGGTGTTTTTAAGGGCTTATTTTACTTCTCATTATCCTGGTCTGATTTTGTTAGTAATAAACTCACTTTATATCTTAAAGTTGAGCCACAGTCTGGGGAACTTCTCTGCCTCAGCTAGCCAAAAATAACCTAACTAAAAGCAATGGAGAGCTCTCTCCCACTGTCTGTGCTGCAGACAACACGCGCCAAAAGAAAGAATGAGGGGGAGCAAGTGCAGTTTCTGCAGATGAACTGCATGCTTCTTCTTCCCCTCTTTGTTCTCGGAACCAGTCTTAAAGGCACAGAATTCAATATCTGGCATAAGCAGAACAGATGACTGGGAATACAAGCATCATAAAGTCACTCTAGGACAGGCTTATTCCTCCAGAGCTGTAAAAACTCGGCCATCAGCTTTGCCTTTGCCTTTTCTTCATCCCTTCTTACATATATCTGCTGTGCTTTTCTAACCAATTCCTCCAGAGGCTTATTCTGCCACTTTTCATCTTTCTGTACTCCTTTCTTTATATCAGGCCAGGCTTTAGAAACAAATTGTACCTTCAGCAATGTCTCAAAAGTTGGCCCCTTAGGATCCATCCCCCCATGCTTCCGCAAGGCATCCCTAATCCTCTCCAACTAATGAAAGGGGCTTTCATGCTTTTCCTGTTCTAGCAACATAGCCTTAGCTATGTTGTTAGTTTTAGGAGCTGATGATTTGATTGCCCTAATCAAATAAGCACAGTAATCACGAAGGTGAGCCAGACTGGCCTGATTATTTGGGTCCCGCTGGTATCGTATTTGAGTTCCCCCAGATGAAGGAAGGAATGATGAATCTGACTCCATGTTCTCAGAAGGCTAATTTATTATTTTAAGATACTATATCATATTAAAGAATACTATAGTAAACTATACTAAAGAATACAGAAAGGATACTTACAGAATGCTAAAAAGATAATAATGAAAATTCGTGACTCTTTCCAGAGTCTCGACACAACTTAGCACTGATTGGCCATTGAGTCAAAACACTCACACCAGAAACCAATGAAACAATCACCTGTTGGTAAACAATGTCCAAACACATTCCAGTCAAGCAAAACATAGGAGAATCAAACGAGATAATTATTGTTTTCCTTTTTCTCTGAGGCTTCTCAGCTTCCCAGGAGAAAAATCCTGTGCGAAGGGATTTTTCAGAAAATGTGAATGCGACACACTGGGGATCCCCTTGGGGGATTGCATCATCCAGTGTGAAAAATGCCAATCACTTGTTTTAAAATTTGAAAAGTTTAATAGTAATAAAATTGTTATAAAAATAGTAATACAAATTAGAGCAATAAGAATTTGGACAAGCAGAGTTAGGACAATAAAGGCCAATAAAAGCAAAGAATTACGATTCTTCGGATGCTTTCCTCTTGAAAGCATGGCTCCCTAACAAAGGATTAACCCTTAAAAGCAATAGCCTTTTACATATTCATATATCTCATACATGATTCAAAAATTCTTTTCAAACAAAGGGTGTTTCCTGGTTATTGTCAACTTTCCCCCCTCAACTTGTAAATCAGTCATCTCGATCCCCACCAAGTCTTCTTGAGTAATTGTGAAGGACAGCTTTCCCATCACCAAAATATTACCAAAGAATATCACCTGTGTTAGTCTTTAAAAATTAATACAGAATAACTTTCTAACATAACACATTTAATATTGATTTTAATATTTGCAAAAAGACAATAATAAAATATGCATTTTTCACATCCATAGTACGTGCGTGTGGTCCAACACCCCCCCCACTGCTTGTGGATGCTCATCCTCCTTTTTATCCTGATTTCACGGCTGCATTTCCCTCTCTCTTTCCCCATTGGCTGAGGTACTTGAGAGATACAGACTCCCTGAAATGCCTAATACCTAAGACCCCCTTCTAATGTATGCTCCCCCCCTCCCGTTTTCTTTTTCCTTCTGTCTCATTCCACATTCCAAAGCAGCAAAACACAGGAGAAGCAAATGAGATAATATTGATTTCCCTTTTCTCTGAGGCTTCTCAGCTTCCCAGGAGAAGAATCCTGGGCAAGGGGATTTTTCAGAAAATATGATGGTGACAAGTAACCACAAAGCAGGCCTCCCCACTTTGGGGAGAGACCCCTACACATTTCCAGGGAATGTGCAGAAGATTTCTGCTTTGTGAAAGTTTGGTGTAGCTTCGATAGTTTGTAAAGTGGAGTGTCTGTCAGTCAGAAATTCCAGCTTATCTTTCCACATCTGCTTCCACAGAAAGATGTTTACTGTCAGCTGGGAGTGGTAATCCCATGGTGCTGAAATAACTCACTACAAGGCAAGCTGTCCTGACTGAGTTATTTTGCCACTTAGCAAACTCATGTGAGGGGTGACATGCCCTGAGTTATTTCATCAGCTAACAAGCAACAGATAAGCTCTCCTGTGGTGGGGAGAGATGCCCTGATACATTCCACCCCTTGACTGCAGTCACTCACTTTACCTCCTGAAGTGGTAATGCAATTACCTCTTGCCTCTATGCTGTAAAAGCATCCACTGTATATGTGTACACCATTGCTAAGTGTTTTGATACACATTGATCTCCTAACCCTTACTATTTCCTTTAAAAGGTGTTAGCTTTGTCATTGATTTTGATAAGAAGTACATGCTGTAGCTTCAGTTCACGTGTTTCCAAAATTGGTGGTATTTTCATGTATTAAATTATGTAACACACACCCACACATATATAAATATATATATAAAGATTACCAATCTTAAAAAGTTATAATGACAAGATATAACATTAAATCCAGAGTGTTCATGGTAGTTGGGGACAATTGTGTTGTTACCAGTCTGTTGGCACGATCCGCTAGTACAAGCAGGGGTCGTGATGTTTCGTTAACTGATCTCAGAGTGCAAAAAACAACACAGAGGGGATTTCAGTACTAATCAAAACAAATGCACCTTTTATTGAGTGCCCACAGCAAATGTGATAGAAGGATTAGAAAGGAAATAAAAGAGAGAGAGAGAGAGGGAGAGAGAGAGAAAGGGGGGGAATATAGCTACTAACGGAGAGACGAAAACCTCATCATCCAGCCAATAGATCCATCTTGTCATGTCCGGTAGAATCTCAAAGTCTTGGTTAACTCAGGGGTCGATTATAGTCCTACGCTGAGGGAGGAACAGGTAAAAGACAATGGAGAATAAGTCTATTGAAAACGGGTACAGACAGTCCATGTTCCGAAACAGGATAAGTCAATCTCAACAGTGAGCGGGTCAGAATTATAGGAGTCTCAGTCTCAGTCCTTGGGAGGGGGCTTCAATCTCCGTCCATCATGGTGGTTGTGAGGCAGATGAGGGATTTTCTGTGGGGGACCACCAAATTTACCCCAGAAGGTTCATTTGGCCAAGAGGTGGGGGAATTCATGGGCTATTGTGATGAGCGGGTATTGTGAAGCAGGTGTGAGCATATAGAGCAAGCTGCCCCTTGCTAGGCCCTGCTCAAAGCAGTGTACTGTGGTGGCACTGCAAACACAGCTGCAAACAATCACTTGGCGAGCATCCACCTCAACCAGGCCAGAACTCCAGTCAGGGTCTTGAGGGTCTTGGTCTCTGTCTTTGCAACGGTGGTGAGGCAAATGAGGGAAACTTCAGACCATCTCTTACATCTGTGTAGATCAGGATGTTCCCCATCCCCTGAGTCTTAAAATTATAGAAAGATGAAATATAAATCAGGAACAAGAAAAGTTCATGGAGGTAGTCTTTTGGTTACAGTGATTAGAGTTCAATAGATGGTCAGTGACTCCCTTCACTTCCACTCATGCTTCTTATTCCGCTGTTCTTCGTCAGCGAAGTTCCACATTTCAAATATTCTTGCTCAACATAAAAGTGTTAGACAATTCTAAAAATGCTACGTAGAAAGACTCCACAACTCATAAAGTTGTAAAGTCAGTATGTATTTATTCGGTGCCGGGCACATGTGGGATTCCTCCACAAAGACATGCATGCCTCCCGAGAAACTTAACCCTTTATTTATTCTCCAAAATGTTACATATGCATCAAGTTTCGCACTAGATCATGCATATTCATTTCCTAGCCCCGCCTAGCCCCACTTCATATTATAATTAGCTTATCAGTCCTTCTGCGCTTGCACAGTGCTCTCTGGTAGTCATCTGGTGGTTGCAGGAGGAAGGGCAAACAAGTCTTCATCAATGTGAACTTTTCACCTTTCCCTCTGCGCATGCCTGATAGTCTCATGGTTGCAGTTCAAACCACAAGGCTGGTTTAAGTCAGTTTAGGGTCCAAGGAACCTCTCTTCAACAGCCTTGCAGGCCTTGCATTTCTTCCACCTTGTTTAGGGTAAGTAGCTCTCCTTACCAGGATATCCTTGCATTCTTTTTGTCCCATCTCCAAAGGCAAAAAATCCTGCCCTGCAAGCACAGCAAATGTTAAGCAACATACATCGTCTAAAACAGTTATTCTAAAACCTTTTAATTTCTAACCTGTCCCAGCCTCCTGCTGAGAGCAGGTTTGCCCCCGAGCAGGCTGCACGGGCCGGATAGCTCAGTCCTTTACAGGGACAGTGTCCGAAACCCAAGCATCTCTCAGCCACTGGCAACCTTTAGCAAGCATAAGGGATATCAGCTCTTTAGTGATTATCAGCTCTTTGTGTTCAGCTCTTTTGCTTGCTAAGGCACCGCTGGCCGGCTGGCAGACACAGAGAGAGGAGAAGGCTGCTCTGGAGTTCCACAGCGATGGCTTTATTGGGGGTCTGTGAAGGGTTCCAGCGATGGCTCTTCTAACCAGGATGGGCTAAAACAGCCCATGATATAGGGTATAGGGGGATCCAAAATTGTCCAATAGCAGGGGTTAAGGGAAAGTGACCTATGGGGTTACAGAGAGATAAGCAGGGGTCCAAAAGGTGGAAGAGAGGGGCTTTTTTATATTTCACCATGACATGGCATTTCCTATCATTATGCCTCTTCCCTCCATGGAGCCCCAGCAGGCCCAGAGCCTGCTACACTAACCCCCATGTCTCATAATAACCTGAACAAATATATATGTGCTATATAATAGTCTGGTTGTCTTAGGGAAATCAAAGATGTAATGAAACTCAAATTGTTTCTACCTACTCAGCATATTACTCCAGTCGGGAATTTTATACCTTACCCTGAGGAGGCAGGAAGGGAAATAAAAAACTGATTCCATAAGCATATGAAAATTTAAGTTATATTCAGAGAGGAATCTTTTCCACCCACTGTGGCAACCAGAGTAAAGACACAAGCATCCAAAAACAATACTTACAGAAAACTGTAAAACATGCACAAATATTAATCAAAACAATTAAAAGCTATTAGATTATCTAGTACCTTAACAATACTAATCAGATTTTTAATACTATGTAAACAAACTTTAAAATGGTAGTCAACCATCCTTCTGGGACTCTTTAGGGAAAGGTTTATTGTCAGATTTATACATATTGTTATACCCAACTTTGCAAATTTGGAATAGAATACATATACTAGCCATTAATGTCAGAGCCACAATAATTATGCCAATCAATTTTCTTATGGTCACATTTAAATTTGGAATTCATGAGGTTATCCAATCAAATATATCTTCCTTTTGATTTTTCATATTTCATGAAAGATTTAGGTGTTCTTTCTAATTTCTTCCAAATTAGTCTGTATTCTCAGAATCTGATCTAAGTATACACAGCAACTGGTGTGGATAACTGTGCACACACGACCTTTGGATGCCAAAAGTAAATCCAAACCCATTCGATTTTTTTTAACTACCTTTGAAAGGCTGGTAACTTCTTGTTGCAAGGTACTGATTACATCATCAGGCTTTGTTGATTTATGGAGATTTGGGCTTTCTTTCCTTCCAGAAGGAGCATCACTCTATATGGAAGAAGATCATTACAAAATATGTTTGGTGTCAGAATTCCCATCATCCAAATGCTTTCATGATAATGAGTGGGAAACTGAGAACAAATCCAGCAATTGCTGCTGTTTGTTATCAGTGTCACAGCTTGCATTAGCTTTAAGTGTGAATTTCTCTTCCAAGGGTCAGGTATGTGTATTATATTAGAAAGACCCTTAGGAAAAAACAATGTTGCTTTAATTTCTTTTATAACTGTTAGTCACAAGGTTTTGTTGATGCATAATAATTTTTGCCTTTTTACTTTTATATATTGTCTGTATTCTTTACATATATATTTGTAACTCTGTACCCTAGTACTGCATTTGTAGCTAGTTTCCCCAGTACTTTCCCCTACCCTGATAGGCAGAAAGACAAAACATATTCCAAAGCCCCTATCCTATCTTAGTTCTTTCTGGGAACCAAGGCTGAAAAACAGCTCTTTGAGACACATTTTCATCAGCAAAGTTCAATTCCCATCTGAGAGGGGGAGAATTTAGAAGGGGCTTGAACCAGGGGGAATTGCATCACCTCTTATGTGTCTAATTGGTGCTTTTTGTCAATTATGCTAATTTGCTAAACTCATAAGTCTCTATTCACCCCAAGGGTGGGTGGGCTTTTGTGGACATTTTCCATATCTGCCCCTGGAAGCCTCCAATAAAGAATAACCTTTATATTGCCTCCTGTACTAATATTATTTCAAAAGTGTGTTGCTTCATTTCTAGGGTCTTTAAGGCATCGGTTGGAATGGCTGACTAATCCAGATGTGAACAGCCATGATGCAGTATTGAAAACATTGACCTGTAAACATAAAATGTAAACCACATAATAATTGCTATTTTAGAGTTTCTGATTTTGCTGCAGCTTTCAGTTACAAGCAGATTCATTGGTTACTGTGTTGTCCAGTATGGTTCCTCTGTGTCTAGAGTTTGCTTTATTTGCTTATAGGAATTCAGGAGTTTCCATCAGTAGCCTTCACAGCCATGTAGGTAGTCAACACTCCTTCCCATTGCTTCTTGAGCAGCTTCTTGTCTCACATCTGGACACACATCTAGTCTTTAGTGAGGATATACTTAAACATCCAAGGTTATTAGAGAAACTAAAACAACAGAACTTATAAATCATTCACCAAATCGATACCAATGCTGTGGATCAATTTTTGTCTTTCTGATTTTTTGTCAGCTGATCCACCTTGTTGTTCTAATGAGTATGTAAAGCTTGGTCATTTGCATGAGCTTTGACCCATCCTATGTGGATTTGTTGAGACAGCCTTGTAACAACAACCATTTCTAATCTTCCTTCTGGCAAACCTCTTTTCCATTCACTTGCCAATCTAATGCTTCCCACTGACACAACCACTGTGTGGCACCAGCCCTGACTGCATAAGAATCAACATACACCATCCTTGCTTTCTCCTTTACTGCCAGCAATACAGCCTTCGTCTCCCACCTGTGCACTTCCCATCCCTTCTTCTACTACCTCCATTCCTTTTTCAATGTTGAGTAGCTGCTCTGTACTTCCATTTACCATCAGTGCATTTGGCTGAGTCATCAGTGAACCAGACATCCTTAACTTCAGAGTCTGAAGTGAATGCAGAAGCATCCAGTATAGGACTAGGTTTATATGGCTGCTGTAAAGCTAACATGTCTGGACTCACAGTATCCTGTAACTTTGTAGGTTTTTTTGGTCTTTCAGTGACATTAATTTGATTTTTGACCCCTAAGGTATATGCATCATTAATGTGTACAAGGGTCTTGCTATTATAGAAAATCCAGGAACATGATATTTTGTTTAAAGCTCCCTTTTAGTAGTGGGGGTAGCTATAGTATCTAATTTTGTAATTGGTCTGCTATCCACCGGTTCTCAGGAATTTCACCTCCTTAGAGGGATCTTGATACTTAGTTGAAGGCAGCTAACATGTAAACTGCCATGTATTTATGTGCAGATGCCTGCAGTGTGGCAGTGAGGTTTGCAATATTTGGGACAGCTGCAGTGAATGGTCCCATATTAGCATTAAGCCTTCAATAATCAATTGTTAAATGCCAGCTCCTGTCTGCTTTTTTTCACTGGCCAAACAGGAGAACTGTAATCAGAATGCATCCTAAATATGCCTTTTGTTCTAAATTTTTAATTACATTAAAAGATTTTAGCAGTGTAACATATAATTCTTCTTCAAAGCTGGTTAAACAATTTCAATTTTTATTTTTTCAAAGTTCAGTTTAGTTTTTTGGCTTCTGTAGAAGTAATCAAAGAGATTTTAAGCTCCAGTGTCAATTGTGAATTTCAAAGGTTGTCTTTCTGCTCCTACGGCCAGATAAGTATACGGGGTTATCCTTATCAGAAGTCTATTGAAATGCAGGAACACATTGGTCAAGGCCCAAAGTTCACCCAGTGCTTAGGTGTTTTTTTCCCTGCTGTGTTGCAAAGGAATTGGGAGCAGGGTTTTTTTCTGTGAAAGGCTGGGTTGGCCACAATAACCCCCTGCCGTTCTATAGGCTGGGGATGGTGTGGCTGGACAGTGCCCAGGCAGAAAGGGACCTGGGGGTACTGGTCAACAGCCAACTGAACATAAGCCAGCAGTGTGCTCTGGTGGCCAAGAAGGCCAACGGCATCCTGGCCTGTATCAGGAACAGTGTGGCCAGCAGGAGCAGGGAGGTCATTCTTCCCCTGTACTCGGCACTGGTGAGGCCGCACCTTGAATACTGTGTCCAGTTCTGGGCCCCTCAGTTTACGAAGGACGTTGAGAAGCTTGAGCGCGTCCAGAGAAGAGCGACAAGGCTGCTGAGGGGCTTGGAACACAAGCCCTATGAGGAACGACTGAGGGACCTGGGGTTGTTTAGCCGGGAGAAAAGAAGACTCAGAGGTGACCTTATCGCTCTCTACAACTTCCTCAAAGGTGGCTGTAGTCAGGTGGGGGGCGGTCTCTTTCTCCGGGCAGCAAATGTCAGAACGAGAGGACACAGTCTCAAGCTGCGACAGGGGAAATATTGGTTGGATATTAGGAAGAAGTTTTTCACAGAAAGAGTGATACAATATTGGCCTGCCCCCCTGCCCCCGCCCCCCATCCACCTGGAAGGCAGCTCTCGGTATTCCCAAAGGCAAGGCAGTTCTCCATAGTTCATTTCTCTGGTGGGTTATGTTTAACAGTTCTCACTCGTTTTTAGGGGGTTTCTGCATTTTAGTACTTGAGCTTCTTTTGAGATATTTCCAGCCTGTTTCTCTCACGTGGCTTACTACATCATGTAGGAGATTTCCCCATGTAGGGACTGGTCTCCTCAGGGTTTGTGGGTTATGTAAAGCTTCATTATGCATTAGAGCTCTTTTGATTTTGTCTCGTCTCCCCACCAAACAACTTTTTAGCATAGTTGGAGTTCCTCTTAGCAAAGATCTTAATATATTAAGATTCACCTCTGCAGAGATTGGAATATCTCCAGCTGCACGTTTGTGCTTTGCCAGCAAACAGGTGACTTTTGTAACAGCAGCAGAGATGTCATTAATTGACTGCATAGGCATTGAGGTAGATTCCCCTCTCTTCATAATATTTATTCCTCCTCCCCAATATGCAGCTGTTCTGCTTATTGAATGGGGTTCATCTGGAGGACCTAGTCCAAGGTGCAAAAGGACAGCCACACCCCAGAACCCGAAACTCTCCACATCATCCAATAATATCCTATTTCCCCCCGTGTGAGACAAACTCTCCACAGATATTTAGTTTCTGTCTCCCCTGCCCTTCATCCATATTTTTCTTTAAGGTTTTCAAATTGCAGGGAATCCCAGGGAGAAACTAACCTGGTCCTTTTCCTAGAAGCCAACATGTTGCTGAATATAGTCTTGTTTAAGTTAAAAAAGCTATTTAAGAACATCACATAGATCTGCCTCAAGGCTGAATAGCTATGAGTGGCAGGGTGTGTGGGACAGTCCAGGCAAGTACCTAGGACAGTGGGTACCTCCAATGTTTTGAAAAATCATCTTGAACAAGTACAGAATCTGAAAAAATAAAACCAGTAAAATATTTGGGAAAAGTGTCCTGTTGTCACTAAAACTGCAGGAAAAACAAAAACTTTCCAACAACATTTTAGTGTGTCCTTGGTTGCAAGATGTGGGTGGGGGTGTGTTTTCTATTCCCATCTGTTAGAGATGGGGCAGTTATCTTCTGTTAACTGGGCAGTGTTCTTTATCTCTTCCACAAACCAATCCTCCCTACAGGAAATATCTTCTGTTAATGGGCCATTGAGCCTCACTGCATGACTGATAAAATTACATCAACCCATTGGGAGATGCTGTGCCCAGCGGGAGGAGCCAAGCATTCCTACCTGGATATAATCTGAGATTTGGAACACCACAGGCAGCCTTTTCCCACTGGATTCCAAGAGGAGCAGCTGTCTTCTCCACTGGATTCCCAGAGGAAGACCAGGCCCATCTATACCACCACTGGATCTTCAGAGGAAAACTACACCCTTCTACAGATCACTGCTTCAACAGAACCACATTTGTCACTCCAGGACTGCAACCACCATTTAATTAGACTGCTACTAACACCCTGACCAACAGGCTGTCAGGTTGTATTCTGATTCTTCCAGTGTTGTCTTGTATTACTGCATTTTTCTATTTTATTTTTATTTTTTCCCTAATAAAGAGCTGTTATTCCTACTCCCATATCTTTGCCTGAGAGACCCTTAATTTCAAAATTATAATAATTCCGAGGGAGGGTGTTTACATTTTCCATTTCAAGGGAGGCTCCTGCCTTCCTTAGCAGACACTTGTCTTTTCAAACCAAGACATAGTGTTAGAGAATCAAGGCCTCACTTTATTTCTGGCCAGGATGTTGTTCTGGCCAGGATGTGCAACAGAAATAATTTCATCCACACATAGCCCAGGTGTGCAGAGAAAATAATTCCATCACACATGAGTTTTAGTAATTTTTTTCTTAAACTTTATACAGTCCAAAACCCATAGAAATCCATTGGTTTAATGTTCACTGGCTCCAAGTTGCGTAGTTCTTAGTATTGGGTTTCCTACTGGACCCTGATTTCTTTGCCTCTGATGTTAATTAGGTCCACACTCCTTGATTTCCTTATCAGCCTTTTCCAGACCAGGTGTCTCCAACTATGCCAGGGGGCAGTGTCTGGGGTAGATGTTTGTTGATATTTGCTGATGGTCGTTGATGTTTTGTTGATGGTCGTTATCTTTTTGATATCTTTTGGGCTATTCCCAGTCTGTTGAGATGTTAAGCTCATCTCTGTTGACTGGTGTAACATCCCTTAAAAAACCCTTAAAATTCTTTTCCCCAAAGCAAAGGCAAACCAAGCCTGATTAGAGAAATAAAACATTGTAAAAAATTTTAAACTTGGTATATTTTCCAATATTGTAAATCAAAGGCGACTCTGACAAAGGGGAGAGACTGATGAGGAGGACTCCATGGATATCAGAAGGCTAATTAATTACTTTATTATACTATACTATATACATTTCATCTAAACTGAATCTGCCAAGCACTCACTCTGCACACACCTGCTCACACTGCACAGAATTTCGTGACTGTCAGCCGACAGTCCTGACACGCACACACAGCTGGCCCTGATAGGCCAAGGAAACAAAACATCCTCACTTTGGATAAACAATCTCCATATTGCATTCTACTTTGGCACAACACAGGCACAGCAAGTGATAAGAATTGTGTTTTCCCTTTCTCTGAGGTTCAGAGAATGTGAATCTCAGAAATCCTTGGGAAGAATTGTGCCTTGCTTTTCTCTGTGAAGAGAAATGTGGCAACACTGTCACCCTGGCAATTCCAGAGAGACACAAATCACTGCAATGTGCTGGGGCCTGGCTCAGGCCTATCGAGTTCTCTTCAACACTACTCAGTATCCTCTTGAAAGGAAGGAGGGACTTGTCTTTACAAAGAAACTGTGGATCTGCTGCTAAATAATGCTAGATATTGAGAGATAAAAGAAACAATGGGAAGTGTGAGAAACGACTGCTCACTTAAAAAATTTTAAACGTTTATTAAACCTTTACAAAAAATACAACAAAAGGACTAAATAAGGAAAAACAACAGCACTGAGAGCCCCTCCCCTTTGTGGCTGCCTGCCACTTGACTCCTCTTCAAGATAGATGCTTTGCCTTTTATACCCCTGGGGGTTGCATCAGCCAACCCTGGCCCCTCCCAAAGTCTGTCAGTCAAGTCTTCTTTGCTGTTTATTGGTGGAGACTACTTTCTTGCAACTTGATTCAAGGGTCAGGTGTTGTCATGCCTTGCCCCCCCTTAGCAACAAGCTTTTCCATTCTCAACTGCCTCATGTAAGAGGTATATGTATACACCCTCTTTCTGCCTGTCCTAGATAACCCAGACTGTCCAATGGCTACAATACAGAGGGGGGGTAAAGGGGACTATGGGGAAAACAGAGGACATCTGAACAACACCACAATAACATAAGTATACATCAATAAACCTTCTCTTAATATTCACATAATATTCAGCCCTTAATTGCAAGAGTAAATCATCTCATTATTTATCTATAACAGAAGGATTCCACTGATTGATAAATGGAATGAGAGATTTGTCTTTACAAGCAAACTGTAGGTCTGCTGATAAATAAAATTGAATACTGAGAAATGAAAGAAACAATAGGAAGAACCATAAATTCCATAAGGAATTCCACTAATTGACACAAGGAAGAGACAAAAGGGGGGGGGTTATACATTAGAAGAAGGTCTTAGGTATTAGGTGTTTCAGGGAGTCTGTACCTCTCAAGTACTTTAGCCAATGGGGAAAGAGAGAGGGAAATGTGGCTGGGAAATTCGGATACAAAAGAGGCTACATCCTCCAAAAATTTGAGACACCCCAGGAGAAATGCCCCATGGCCTCTCCCTTTATTTGAATAAAGTAGCAGGACTCCTCTGTCACCTCTTTGGACATAAATCTCTGGTGTTTGTGGATTAATTTTCCTGACACTCTAGAGGAATATAAGGTCTCTGGATCTGATGACAACATGACAGGCACTGAAGCTGCTCTGACACTGGCAACAAACACTGCAGCTACACCAACCCCAGCGACAGACACTGCAGCAGAGAGAACCAACCTGTACCAGTACCAGTTACCTGTGTTGTGAGAGATTGGAAGGACTGCTGGCTCAAAACATTTTAGGCACATGTGTGGGGGAAGGGGCAGGTCGGGCCTTGCCCTGGCAGGGCAATGCTCTGCTCCACACACCCCACCCCCTAGAGTCTGTATCACAGCCCCACAGTGGTCACCAGTCACTGGCACACCGGAGGCAATGCTCCACACTCCTCCTCTGCAACCCTTAACCCATCTCCTGAGTGGCTATCAGACTGGAAGTCCCACCTGGATGAAGGGCCCAGGAAAGCCAAGGGGTGTGTAAGCCAGAGCATGAGGTGAGTCCATTGTCTTGACTTTACTGTAAGAATCCGTGTCTCTCAGGCTGTTGTTTGAGTCCACTCTGGCTAGCTATGGACCCTGGCCCACACGGTCTTAACGGACAAAGCAAAAGACGAGAAACGCTCTTCTCCACATGGGGACGAGTGTCCTGTTTATTGGCTTGGGAAGAGACACTTCAGGCTCTGGCGGCCTCCCAGATGGGAAAGAGGGCGTTCCCTTCTTGCAGGGGACCTTTATACCCGAGGGAATAGGGATGGGGGAAGAGGACCGTAGCCAATGGGATACCATTGAGGAGGGGTGAGGAGAGGGGTAACCAGGGGCCAAACCACCAGGGGGTATAGCAGAGGGGTAGATGAAGGAGAGACCATGTGATGGGAGAAGGGAAATAACAATCTACGTGACATAACATACTCAGTACAAATTTCCAATCACCCAGTGCAAAACAAGAACTAAATAAACTATTTAGTGCAATACAACACCCTACCTCCCTTTGATTTTATATCAACTGAGACACTGCTAGAACCAGGAGTGATAGCTATATTCATTCTTTTCTATATGTATTCTTTATTTTTCTTTCTTCTTCTAATTTCTTCTCAAAGTCTGAGTAACTTAAATTCAGATGGATTGGAGTTTGCTAAATTGAATGGGCTTAGAGTTTGCTAAGTTAATGCTTTGTGAAATGCTTTATGTTGATTAAATGTTGCTCTAAACTTTTGCCAAACTTCACTGATTTTCTGAAGTTTGTCAGTAAAGTTTTTGTTATTTTGATGTCTTCAGGTATATCTTTTCTCCCATGCATCTGACTCAGGGTGCATAACAGAACCTTAAGCCCGTTAATGAGACTTGTTGAGCAAGATCTGGGGCCTTAAACCTGTACACAAGAAGAAATGGACACAAAAGACATCTTGTTTAGCAAAGAAGGACAAAGCAGGGCCATCACAGGAATGGGAGGAAGAGACAGAACAAGACCAAGAGTTAACCACTTGGTCCGTATCCCTGAGTGAGCAGCAAGATATATGAAAAGATTTCAACTGTCATCCAGGTGAGTACATTCTCACTTGGCTGCTTCG
Source organism: Geospiza fortis (assembly GCF_000277835.1). NCBI lineage: Eukaryota > Metazoa > Chordata > Aves > Passeriformes > Thraupidae > Geospiza > Geospiza fortis. Next base: position 52,238 of record NW_005054836.1, read on the forward strand.
ATGCTGGGAAAACAGGACTAAAAGTTTGGAATTAGAGGGTAGGGAAGCCAAGCAGCTGGGATTACTTTCCAGGGAAACAGGCATTGACAAGACAATTTGAAGAGAGACGTGAGTCCTTACCCTCTGGAGGCAACTCCTGTCAAGCATGAAGGAAAGGTATCCCTTTAAGGAAGGTGCAATATATCGCTCAGGCAAGTGGACTGCAGTAGAGAAAAGTATCCAGTACCTGAGGGAATTAGTCATGCTAGAGATTATTTATTTTGACCTAAACAATGCACAGTTACCCACAAAGCCCAATGCACAGGAACCATGTGGTGGATATTTTTATGGAGTGCACCATTATTGCACACCAATGCACTGGAAACAATAAATTGGAAAGATGCCACACCAATAACAGTGGATGAAGTAGTTTGGCATCTCCAGGAGTATGAAGACAATCTGTCTTCCTCCCTCATTTCAGCTCTTGAAAAACTGTCCAAAAAGCATGAAAAACTGTTCCAGGAGTTCCTATTCCCCACTGGTAGGGGCCTGCATCTCAGCTATTAATAGTAAGCATTCTTTTCCTTAAGAGGGATATAGAAAGTACATATCACAGGGTAGCCTGTGGTTTTACCTGCAGGACCACGGAGAGGACATAAGGAAGCGAGGTGGAAAACTGACCTCGACCCTAGAGGCATGGGTGCAGGAATTGCAAGAAAAAACAATCACAAATGGGGGCTCTTCTAGGACAGCTGCTGTTGCTTCAGTCTCCAATGGGAATCTTTCTAGGCAGAGTGGAAGGGGTGATCTTACACCTGATTCTATTGAAAGAAATTCTAATCCATTTCTTCAAGGAGTAAGTGATCCTATGACCAGTAGTAAAGTGGTCCTGCCTCCAGTCAGATGGAGGAGAGGGACAAAGGGGTTTACTGCACTGTGTGGATTAGATGCCCTGGCATGTCAGACCCACAGGAGTATAAAGCTCTGGTAGATACCAGTGCACAGTACACCCTAATGCCATCAAGCTATAGAGGGGCAGAACCCATTTGTATTTCTGGAGTGATGGGGGGAATCCCAACATCTGACTCTATTCGAGTATGAGATTAGCCTGACTGGGAATGAGTGGTAAAAGAACCCCACTGTGACTGGCCCAGAGGCCCTGTGCATCCTTGGCATAGACTTACCTCAGGAGAGGGTATTTCAAGGACACAAAAGGGTACTGGTGTGTTAAAGCAGAGTGAAGCAGAGTCCCCAGGCAGGTGCAAAGGAGAGCCACTTTATTGCAAAAACCAGGCCTTTTTAAGCAGTTAGGCCTTTAGTTGTTACATAGTTTTAAATCATAACAAACATAATCCAACCAACCACCATAAACCATGATGTGAACACGCAATGGTTATATAACTTGTTTTTCTACCTCCAATTCAGCTGAGTCACTTTCCCATAGTCCTCTTTTACTTAGCCGAAGTAACAGGTCTGAGCGACGATTTTACAAGGGTAACAAGGCCTTTATTTTGTTGCCTTTTTCCCAACCTGGAAATGAAACTCGAGATAATTTTAGAAAGGAGGTAATATAAAAGAGGATCTTTATTTGAAGGCTTTCAGGGGAAGTTATGGAAAGATATCCACAAAAGCTCACCCCCCCCAGGGGTGAGTACATTTTTATAGGTTTTAGGAAATTAGCATAATTGATAAAAAGCACCAACTAGAAAGATAAGTGGTGATGCAATTCCTTCCCAGGTCAAGCCCTTTCTCTGGAGCCCCCCCTTCAGCACTAGTTGTACTTTGTCTATGAAAATGTATCTCAAAGAGTTGTTCTCAGCCTTGGTTCCCAGGAAGAACCAAGAGAGCACAAGGCCTTGTACCTCCTGGGACTCGGAGCTCTGGAATTTGTTCTGTCTTTCTGCTTAAGGAAAGGTCATGGAAAAGTACTGGGAAAACTAGTCACTAATACAATAGGTGACAGAGTTACAAATATATGTGTGAAGAATACAGAGAACATATAAAACAGAAAAGGCAAAACCCAAACGGCATCAATTTTATAAGGTTTTACCTATATGCAACTCTGGTGGGCTTTTGATACATCTGCCCTGGAGCCAGAGGAAATTAGGCAGCTGCCTACTTTGTCCAGTCTCTTAGAGGACCCTTCTGTTGTGGGGCTGCTGAAGGTCAAGGACCAACAGGTGCTGCTCACTATCAAAACAGTGATCCAGGAGCAATACGGTACCAGCTAAGATTACCTGATTCCAACCCACGAACTGATTTGTTGACTGAAGAGCTAAGGAGTGATTAGCAGGACCTGCTTACACTTTAATAGCTCCATATGGCCAGTTTGAAAGTCTAATGGATAATGGAGACTAACAGTAGGTTATCATGGCCTGAATGAAGTCATGATGCCACTGAGTGCTGCCATACTGGACATCTTGGAACTTCAATATGAGCTGGAGTCAAAGGCAGCCCAGTGGTGCCACAACTGATATCTCTAATGCATTTTTCCAATCCCTTTGGAGGCAGAGTGCAGACCACAGTTTGCTTTCACTTGAAGAGGTGTCCAGTACACCTAGAATCAACTGCCCCAGGGTTGTAAACACAGTCCCATTATTTGCCATGGACTGATCCAGACTGCACTGGAAAAGGGTGGAGCTTTGGAACACCTGCAATATATTGATGACATCATCATATGGAGCTGTCATGGATGCAGCTAGCCTGTAGCTGCTAGATAAATTTGATCATATCAGACCTTCAAAACAAGTCCTCAGATGTTTCAGGGATAGGTTGGATTCAAACCTAAACAGAGACTTCACCCAATCATGTTCCATCCTAAGCTGCAGACATTTCACTGGTCAAAGAGCTGGGCGGTGTTAAAAGCAGACCAATCAGCAGTTTAAACCAAGGCGTTTCAAACCCCCTATATAAAGTGGGTTCAAACAATAAAACTGGTTGTTGTTGCATAGATCTCTGAGACTGTGTGTCGTCCCTGTCTCTGACCACTGACCCCACATAACACATGGTAACCCCATGTAATATGAGGCAATAGAGCAGAAGAAGATTTTGAGAAAGGGAAGAATATAGCCCAAATCCTTCTGAAAGCAGGTTTTGCCATAAAACAAAGTAAGATCAAGGGACCTGCCCTGGATATTCAGTTTTTGGGAATAAAATTAAAATATGGACAAAATGAGATACGAATTCATATGATCAACAAAGTATCAGCAATTTCTCCACCAACTAGTAAGAAACACAGGCTTTCCTAGGCATTGTGGGATTCTAAAGAACGCACATTCAAAATTACAGTTTGATTGTCAGCCATCTTGTCTGGGTTTAGAGACGAATTTTAGGAGAAAACACCCTGGAATGAGCATTTGCTCTAAAGAGAGGGACTCCAATAATCCATTTTTGCCAGTGAGAGGGATGAATATCAGTGGGTGAAAGTGAAAGAAAAGTAAAACTGTTTATTAACAAAACAAAATACCTGCAAGGCACAGAAAAAAATTGAACCTTACATCCCACTCCCACCTCACTGTGTGGCTGGGAGGCAAAGATGGCAGCTGGCCCCCTTTGTCTCAGGGAAGGCGGAGAAAAATGTTCATGCAGCAGCTGGGAACCTGCTGGATTTCTGGCATTGGTCTTCTCTTTCCATCAGGTGAAGTTGGTGGATTTTACTGTTGTCTTGGTTTGGAAAGACAGGAGTCTGCTAAGGAAGGAAGGAGCCTCTCCTGAAATTGAGAATGTAAACCCTCCCCACCCCTCCGAATTGCTATAATTTTAAATTAAGGGGCTCTCAGGCAAAGATATGGGAGCAGGAAATAACAGTTCTTTAATAGGGAAGAAATAAAAAGAATAAAATAAACAATGCAGTCCACTGGAACAACACTGACAGAGTCAGAACCCAACCTGACACCCTGTTGGTCAGGGTGTTGGTGGTAGTC
>NW_005054836.1:56185-60238 GCF_000277835.1 Geospiza fortis
GATATTCAATAGTCTGTTATCAGCAGAGGTCCCCTCCCGAGGAAGGTGTGAATGTGGTCATTCAAAGAGAGAGATAAGGCAAACTGCTCACTTGACAAGGTAATCAGCCATACAGATGGTAATGGAAAACATCTTACACGCAATCTTCAACAACTGTCCTTTCTCGTGTTGGTTCAGTTTCTCTGAGGTCTTGGGTTTGGGGTGGCCCCCGCCATCTCCCCGGATGGACTGGAAAAAAAAACCCACCCAAGCCAAAACAGTTCAAGGAAAAAAAAGAAAAGAAAAAGCCACCGAGAGAATTCCCGGTATAGCCTCCAGGCTAGGGGAAGGGAAATAAAGGAAAACATCTTACTTCAAGCTAGCAAAAACCAATCCAGCAAGAGAAACAATGTAGCGTGCTGGTCCGTGCCATAGCCCGAGCACACTGGAGCACACACCGAGGCGAGAGAGAGTTTGAACCAAACCGCACAGGAGCCCAAACCTCCCTGCCTCACCCCCGGGTCCATCTTAAATCTACAGCAGCCATTTCTGGGCATAAAGCCGATGATTGGGGAATAAAGTATCATCATAAAATTGCCCCAAGACACCTCTCTATTAAGTGACCTGTAAGAAGAATGATTTCCAATGGGGCCCTGAGTATCAACAAACCTTTGAATAAATCAAACAAGAGACAGTTCATGCTGTAGCCCTCGGGCCAGTCCAGACAGTGCAAGATGTAAAAAAAGGGTTCTACATTGCAGCCAGGGAGAATGGTACTTTCTGGAGCCTCTAGCAGAAAGCACCAGGGGAGACTTGAGGTTGACCTCTCGGCTTCTAAAGGATCTGAAGCCCGCTATAGTCCAACTGAAAAAGATACCAGCAGCTTATGAAGGGGTTTGAGCTGCTTTGGAAATGATTGGTTCTGAAGTCCAGCTCTTCCTGGAACCCTGGTTACCCATGCTGGGTTGGATGTTAAAAAGAAGGGTCTCCACTACACATCATGCAACTGATCCTACATGGAATAAGTGGATTGCACTGATCCCACAACAAACTCAAATAGGAAATCCCAGTCATCCAGTAATCTTGGAATTGATCATGGATTGGCCAGAAGGCAAAGAGTTTGGAGTGCCACCAGAGGAGGAGGTGTGTAGTGATGTTCGCAGGGGTCTCAGGATGAGGGAAGAGATGAGAATCTTGACTCCATGTTTCAGAAGGCTGATTTATTATTTCATGATATATATTATACTAAAAAATTATATACTAAAACTATACTAAAATAATAGAAGAAAGGATTTCATCAAAAGGCTTGAAAGGAATAGAAAGGAAAATGATAATCAAATCTTGTGACTGACCAGAGTGTCCAAGACAGTTGGACTGTGATTGGCCATTAATTAAAAACAACCACATGAGACCAAGCAAAGATGCACCTGTTGCATTCCACAGCAGCAGATAATTATTGTTTACGTTTCGTTTCTGAGACCTCTCAGCTTCTCAGGAGAAAAGATCCTAACGAAACAATTTTTCATAAAATATGTCTGCGACAGAGGTGAGGCATGCTGAAGAGGCCCCACAATATAATCAATTACCAGAAAGTGAGAAGCAATATGCCCTGTTGACTGATGGGTTCTACTGTACTGTAAGAAAGCACCAGAGATGGGAGGTAGATGTATCGAGTCCACACAGACAAGTCTCAGAAACTGTTGAAGGAGGTGGTGAATTAAGTCAGTTTGTGAAGGTGAAAGCCATCCAGTTGGCTCTAGACATTGTTGAATGAGAAAAATAGCTGATACTTTACCTCTATACTGACTCATGGATGGTGGCAAATGCCATGTGGGGGTGGTTGCAGCAATGGAAGCAGAAAAACTGGCAGCGTAGAAGTAAGCCCAGCTGGGCTGCTGCATTGTGGCAAGATATTGCTGTCTAGGAGGACAACTTGGTTGTGAAGGTACATCACATAGATGCTGTTATACACAAGAGTCAGGCCACTGAAGAACATCAAAATAACCATCAAGTAGATCAGGCTGCTGGGATTGAAGTGGCTCAGGTGGAATTGGGCGTCTTGTGGACCTTGTCTCCGACAGTCTGGATTTGAGGATCTGAACTTGAACTGCCCTATGACTGCCACATTAATGAAGAATAAAATATGATTAAACCAGACAAGTGCAACAGTGATGGAATTAGAACTGGCTTCAACTTACAATGATGCATCCAGTGAACAGCACATCTGGCTCCTCTCTGGGCATCTTGCTCCAGTGTTTTATCATCGTCGTTGTAAAAAATTTCTTCTTAATAGCTAGTCTAAATCTATCTTCTTTTAGTTTAAAACCATTACCCCTTGTCCTATTGCTACAGGCCCTACTGGACAGTCAGTTGCCATCTTACTTGTAGGCTCCCTTTAAGTACTGGAAGGATGCAATAAGGTCTGCCCAGAGCCTTCTCTGTTCTGAGCTGAACAACCCCAACTCCCTCAGCCTTTCCTCATAAGAGAGGTGTTCCATCCTTCTAATCCTCTTTATGGACCTCCTCTAAACGCACTCCAACAGGTCCATGTCTTTCCTGTGCTGAGGATTCCACAGCTGGATGCAGTACTCCAGGTGAGGTCTCACAAGAGCAGAGTAGAGGGGCAGAATCACTTCCCTCAACCTGTTGGTCACACTGCTATGGATGCAGCCCAGGATGCATTTTCCCTCTGGGCTGCAACCACACATTGCTGGTCCACATCCAGCATTTCATTCAACAGTACCCCCAAGTCCTACTCTGCAGAACTGCTCTCTATCCCTTCATCCCCCACCCTGTATTGATACAAGAGATTGCCTAGACCCAGGTGCACCACCTTGCACTTAGTCTTGTTGAACCTCATGAGTTTCCCATGGGCCACATCTTGAGCTTGTCCAGTGTGTGATATGGGGTTATATGGGGTTATATGTGTTAAAGTTGTTAAGGCTTATGTTCACCAGAAGGCCCTGTGGGGACGGCACAGCTGCAGGCTGGACAGTTGGAAGTCAGTTGGGGGGTGAGAGGCAGTTATGAGGAGGAACGCGTGGACAGGATATGAACGGGAAGCTGATTGGTTGATAGGACGCATGGACAGCAGACTGCGACTGAGCCAGACAATGGGTGCCCTTCTTCTGTTAAGTTCTAGTTCTGCCCGATGGAAACTAAAGGTATAAAAGGGGGGTGATTTCTACAATAAAGTGATCTCATTCGGATGCATAAGGAGGTCCGTGTCTCTTTGTTCCCCATTGCTACAGTCCAGGTCACTCTGGATGGCATCCCATCCTTCAGGAGTATCAACTGTACTGCTCAGCTTGTTGTCATCTGCAAAATTGCTAAGGGGGCACTCAAATCCATTGTGTCTGTCAATAATGAAGATATTAAACAGCACTGGTGCCAATACAGATCCCTAAAGGATTTGTCACCAATGTCCATTGGGATTCTAAGCCATTGACCACTACCCTCTGGATGCAACCATCCAGCCCATTCCTCATCCACCAAACAGCCTGCCCATCAAATCCTTCTCTCTCCAATTTAGAGAAAAGGATGTTGTGGGGGACCGTGTCAAAGGCCTTACAGAAGTCCAGATAGATTACATCAGTAGCCCTTCCCTTGTCCACTGATGGAGTCACTCCATTGTAGAAGGCCACTAGGTTGGTCAGACAGAACTTGCCCTTGGTGAAGCTGTGCTGACTGTCCCTGTTGGAACCCAGGGCTCGGGGAATATTTCTCTGCCTGTCCTGAGGGGTCCTGACTCCCAGGGAAGCACTGCCTTTAACCTTCGCCCATGAAGAGGGCTTCCAAGACTTTGGGATAGATTGGAGTCTACAAGTGTGTGAAATAGATAATAGAAAATAGTGTAGATTGTCACAGGGTGAGAAATTTAGAGTTTTGGGATTTTAGTATAGAGGTAGATAGGAGACAAGATGAAGGATCTTGGTCATTTTCTGAGCATCTTCTTCTTCATCGACTCCATTTTCTGCAGTGTTGGTGGCACAAGGTGATTGGTTGTGGGAAGCTGCAGTGCAGAGGTTACATGGACAGAGAAAGGATTAGTTATTAGTAAAAAAGTAGAAATAA
>NW_005054837.1:0-28582 GCF_000277835.1 Geospiza fortis
AAAAAAAATTGTGCCAGGTGAACTGGACTCGTTTACAGGTAGAAAAATGTAAGACTTCTGGAAATACTTAATTGAAAGTGCAGTAGTAAATTTAGTTTACCTATTTTTCCAGAAAGCTTTATGTGTGCATACTCTATGTTAAGAAGACAAAACAAGAAAATACACTAGAAAAGAAATGTTTGCATTTTAACTCACTAAAGGGGCTAATTTAGACTACAGTAGGGGGGTTTCATACTCTGCTGTTGAATATATTATACTGTAATTTTTCTTCACCTCACTTCTCTTTGATCTATATATGTGTGTTGTTTATTAACTATTCAAACTATTTTTCTAACAATGGTTATAATTATTTTCTGTATTAAAGTGAGTGTATTTTTTATCCTTAAAAATTTGACAAATATATTCATTACTAAAGCCTCTCAAAATGTGTTAGAATGAGGGGACTTAATGAATGAATAATGAAGAATTATCCATTGTGGTCATCATTCCTAATTCAATTATTGTCAACACCTGAAATATGATATTAACATGACAATTAATGTAAGTACTGCATTTCATCATGTGCTAGAAATTTCCTATAAACTTATTTCAAATTCTTAGAGTCTCTGAGTTTTCCTGCCTTAGTTGATGGATCTGGTCAGCTTAGATATATTCCTACTAATTTTTCTCAAGTGTTTTCCTGTTAACTTTTCAATAACTCCACTCCCTGAGATGCTTTCCATCTGAAGAATCCCAACTGAAAGCCATCAGAGTCTTGGGCCTGACTTGCACCTAGCAAGGCATTGTTCTGTGAAAGCAGCTAATCACTGCCATTTGTGCTTGGCCCCTGCTACCTTTTCTGAAGAAACTACCAAAGCAGCAGGATCAGACTCTTACTTGGTAATGCCAGACAAAGTGCTTCTCAGGTTTCAGTCTAATTAACCAATCACTGATTTTCGGAGAAGGGGAAGAATCTCCCGATGAACAGAAATTGTGAGGGACTGCAGCATTTGTTTCCCACTGCCCGTGGTGTTGGAAAAACTGCAGATATCTGCACCTATGCAAGGCTACCTGTAAGGTTTTTATGCCATGCAATCCATCCACAAAAACTTCCATTTGGTGATCTGTTTGATGGTCAAGATTTCTTTTTCCAGGTCGATTTAACTCTTCTGCTCTTTTTCATTCAGCTGCACTGTAAAATAATGTGACAACAATATAGGGGAGCAATACGGAAAATGCAAAATGGTCCAAATTCAAGAAATTCCCTTAGTATTGGCAAGGATCTGAGGATGCAGATAGCAAGAAAAACTGATCACCAGAGGTGAGAAATGGTTGAAGCATTCCTTCAAATGAGATTGAATATGTCACTATGTAAGGTCTCTTTCTCAGGAGTCTGGCAAAGGATGATAAAGGTAATTTCCAGCAAAGACAGCGGACTTTGTCATATCTGATTGTAAAAATGTGGGAAGACTTGCATTATTACTTCACTATCCCTGAAAATTAGTTTTTTTACTTGACTGTGAAAAGTCATTTTGGTAGAAGATGAGGTTGCTGCTTCAGTGCTCAGGCTGTGGTCCTTAAGAAGAGAAAGAGATGTACAATGATGTTACACAGATGAAAAACAGTGCTTGACATTATTTTTCTACTTGTAGCTGTGGCATATTCTAGCACATAGTAAATTATTGCCTTAGATATAATTCATAATATTGTCATTGGCTCTAACTTTTACCTGTGCTTATCATTATTTCTCATCTTCATTTATATTGTTGCTATTACTGTTTTCCTTCTCACTTGCTGTATCTTTTGATAAATTAGAGGACAGGCTCCTTGGGACAGTAGCCTTATTTGCTGAATTCTCTCTGTAATGAAGTAAGTCCTGTTTTGGTCTCAACCAGATGTTTGCTAACACTCCAAAGAGAAAACAAGGGGCTTCAAAATGAATTGTGACCCCTGAAACAGCTGGAAGTAAGGGTCTCATCCTGAATTTGTTGCAGATATTTCACTGTCTATTTATTTTGTGTCTAAAAATGATATATGGGGGAACTAATTTCAGTCAAAATAAAAGGAAATTCATGCCTTCCACTCTTTTTGTGAATGGGACATCCAAAGGTTTAAAATCTCATCCTCTGAAGCAAGTTAGTTGCTTCCTTAGTTATTTATCTCTACCATCATTAATACCAATGTCTGATTTTATACTCTTTAAACATATGAAAAAACCTCCCTGGTTTCGACCTAATATATGTCCCAAGTGCCAAATACACTTTTCTGTCCTCCTGCTTTTGTTCTCCTTTGCTGAAAAAAACCAGATTGTATTTACTCAGCTGAGTCTCTCGTGCCAGCAAACAGCAGGCTGTGCTGACACCTCGCCACAGGTCACCAGGGATCCAGCTCCTTGAATGTATTTAAATATTCTGATCAAAACACCGATGCTGTCAAAAGTGAAATATGGATGTGCATGTTCTGCAGCTCCTGGTTATCATGGGATGTTTCACATGAAATGAAAAGCAGAGCAGAGTTGGTCATGTGAGGATCTCTGCTGCTTCCTCTCTATGCTTCACTGCTTCTTGTCTCTGTCTCTGAAAGCTTTGAACACCCAGAGCAGTGTGCTCAAATAAGAAAAGATAAACTCTAAAATGAATATATGGAAACGATCAGCAAGTATGAAAACTTAATTTCATAAAGCAGAGGTTTAGATGGGATATATTGATTGTTTTTTTTTTAATTGATATTTAAACAAATACTGATTTTTGTTCATTTTTTTTAAATGGAGGCAGCATATAAGGCATTAAAATTAGGCATTTATTAGAACCTGTAAGGCACAGTATAAAAAAATCTATGTGTCATTAAAAAAAAAAATTCACTTCATGCTTATCTTCATTTAATTTGCCTATAATCCCAAACATATTAGAGAAATGAGTGGATGAGGAATTGTCTAGGCTTGAGATTATAGTAAAAATAGGGGGCATGAAAAGTCAGGAAATGCTTTTGGCAGGAGACGTAGAGATGATTTTTAAAAAAGGGAAAGATAGTTCTACTGGAAAAAAGGAAAAGAGGGCATATACTCAAAGGTTGTATTTGACAGATAATTTAAATTGTTTTGGTTTGTTTGCATGTTGTATTGCTGTTCATATGCTAGTCAGGATCTGGAAGAAGGGGGCTTTGAGATAAAGAGCTAAGTTTCTGTTTGAAAATAATGAAAGAGAATACTCAAAAATGAGTTTAAAATTGTAAAATGGATGCTCCATATTTCATATTTTCCACATCCTCTTTTAAGCTATAACTAACAGAACTGAAGTTTGTGTCTGAAGTTGGTGACATGACATGCACCAGCTTAAGCTTTTCCAGGAGTTTCCATACTTTAGTTTTAGATTCTAAGAAATGAACTACTGTTTTTACTGTACTTAATGAGTTGAATGAAATTAAAAACCAGTTATGCAGCTTCTGAAATTAGTGGGCCTAGACACACTTGCTTTCACACAGAGAGTCATAATGAAAAGCAAAGAAATTTCATATCGTGGATGAGATTCAACCTGTTATGTTTAATTGAAATATTTTTCAACGACATAGCTAACAAAATTTTCAAACAGTGCCAGTTCAGTTTCATATTACTGACTATTTTTAGCCATCATCACAAATTAATTTAACATTTTCTGGCAATAATAGCGGATATTCTAAAGTTTTACATATACTTTAGAATAAATATATGATTTTCAAGTAAGTGTGGAGGATTCAATGTGAAGAACTAAATATCAAGGCTAAATAAAATATATGGCTTTGCTTGCTTACATTGTAAAGCTCAGTGGTTTGTTGGTATTTTATCCTTTCATGTTTTCCATATTTTTTTTTAATTTTCAATGTATTGGGCTAATATCTTCCCTTGGTACTTAGCAGAGTCTGTTCAAAGTTCTAGAGCAGAGACTGAGCATCATTATTTTCCTCTGATGTATCATAGCAAATAATAATTTTCACACTCCTACTTCTCCATATGCAGCCTGTCATAAGGAAGGCTGATCCTGACAAGCTTCTTCCTGTAAATTCCTTTGTTTATTAAAAAAACCAGAGGTTATAGACTATCTGTTACTGGGCAGAAACCTCTGTGATGAAAGTTATTAAATAATATGAAATATAAAATCAAGAAGGGTGAGGCTGAGGAAGATGCCCCAGAGAGATCTCCTACTGTGATTCCAGTGTGGGATGAGAGAAACTCCTGATGACAAAGTGCAACTATGCCAGCTTTATAAATCTGTATTTTTAGATCTTCTTTGCTCATTTTATGGATATAATTTTGTTTGTGTTGCCTGAGTTCTACAAATGAGCCTGTGGAACGCTCTTTTCTCCACATTATCCAGAAATATTACAGGAGAAAATGTGATCAAATTTCTAGCACGAGAAATTCGCATCATATATGAATAAAATTTGATTTTGACTCCATCATATCTTTCTGTTTTTTACTGGCTTGCCTTTTATGCAATAACTACCTAAAATACCTTGCCTATAAAGAAGCTTATAAAGCAGTATGTGACCATAGCTTCTTCATGAAAAGAATAATTGAATATTCCTCTTTCATTTAAATAAATACTTATCAATTAATGATAAATTTCTGGGTATTTAGTGACTTCAATATTCATTATAAATTTGAAATTTTTATATAGGACTATTAAAAATTAAATGTCCAACTTTGAGCATATTTTCTTTGAATTCCAGTGTTATTTCTATCTTACAAACATGTTCATTTAAAAGGATCATGTTACTACTTTTGTTTATTTCCTCTTCCCTTTGCTTCACTTTTCCACCCCACACCAGTTGCCCCCAATTGTAAAACAATAAAAATAATAATAACAAAAAAGAATGGTGAAATGGTCCTGTATAAACTTCTTTTGAACAACCTTAAAGTAAGCTCCTTTTTCTGCTATTTTAATTTGGAAGTGAGCCTTTTCCCTTCTCAATTTAATTCCATAAACTCAGCTGCTCTAAAGGTTTATCCTAATGAGTTTTTAAATACCCATTGTCAGAATGCCCTGTGGCAATCTGGTTGTGATTCTAAATGGAATCCAGCTGGACAGGAATGGCTGCATCAAGAGGTACACCAAAATATAATTTTTTTTTTTTTTTTTGGCTTTGAAGTAAAAATCCAGTATTGATTTCATGAGTGACTCAACTGGAATTCCATTTTGTTTTATGCAGGTTTTGTGAAGGTTGTCTCTGGAAAAGCCATAGCCAAAGGAAGTGTGCTTACTTGGAACTTGAGGATCTCACACACATATATATATATATATATAATGGAAAAATGTCAGAGGGAGAAGAAGAAGGCTTTAAATTCTCTATAAGTTATAATTCTATAGGAGCAAAAATTCTGCCCTCGGTTTGTTCCTGGTAAGTTGAAAAGAGCAAGTAAAAAATAAATCTATTTAATTTTTATATTTAATTTAAATAGATTTTGAGACGTTTCTTCCCTATCTCTGTGTTTTGTCTGGTACTAGTGACACAGTTGTCTCTATGTGTAATGGTTTTTCCAGCCCTGGAATTAGCAGTTTGCTGATGTTACCATTCTGTAGAATGCCTTCTTGATGGTTAAATTGGCCTTTGGTCCTTAGCAGAATGTACTGATCTCAAAGTTGTCCCAAGGAAGTGAGTAACTGTGCTTAAAGCTACCCTGGCAAGTGTACTTGAAGGTACCCATAGCTAAACAGAGCTATTTTTTGTATGTGATAATATTTTATTTCAGGAACTCAGCTTGCACCAAATGTCAGAAAACCAGGTTTGCACCAGCAAAGGATAATTTATTGCCCTTTCTGATGCATTTTAAAGTATTACTTAAAAAGAATTCTAAAATTATTTTTATTAAGCAATTCCAAGTTAGCTTACATTCACCATCCACAAGTTCTATTGCAATAAAAAAGGACAGGTTATAAGCCTACAATGTGCTCATGAGTAGTTCTCCCAGGGATATCACTATTGTTACATATTAAATCTGAATGTGATGTTTTATTTGTGCAGCTGGAGAGATTCCTGATAATTATCAACTCTTTGCTTCCAACAACTGTGGTATCATGAACTCTAGGATGGGGCTATTGCTTGCAGCTTTGCATTAGATAAAACAGAAATCTGCACTTTCACCATACATGCCACAGTTTTACTGCCCACACAGCAATGATATTTATCATGACTTTTTCATCTGAGCCAATCAAAGTTTCATCTGTGCCATCAGAAAAGCACAACAACAATAATCACTTACCAAACCCCACTGAAAGTGAAAGTGAGGGTTAATCTCATGTCACAGGAGCCTCTCTGGCTCTCTTATAATGTTTTATAAACAGACATCAATTTTATGGTCCAGTATGGACATGGAAACCTCCTCACAAAATATTCAGTGTGCTCATTCATTCCTTTCCTTCTGCTCTGAATACAGGGACATGTTCATATTCCATGTTTAAATTATTTGAATATAGAAATCTGGAAAATCCTGGGATAAAATACTAATTTGAGTTAACGAACCAATAAACTGTTTATTCCTCCACAACTTAGAAGTGTGGGTAGCATAGTTGTGTTTCTATAGATAGGAAGGATTATTTTTAACTCAAGATTCTCAAAGGGATCATAACTCTTCTCTTTTCACCACATGAGGAGGCTGTTTCAATCTTTGATATAACCACCTGGGAGGTCAAATTGCCCCTTCTCAATCTTTAAGCACAGTTTTTGTTTTTTTTTTTAAGTAATTTTATTTTATTTGGTAATTTTATCAGTGCTGCCATTGATGATCTCTTTGTTACTCTTGTCCTGGATTTTCACACGCAGAAAATTCTTTGGGCTGGTTCGTAGAATTAAAACAGAATTAAACACATGTCCTACCAAACAAACAAAGGAAAAAAACGCTGCTCACCACCTTGGATCTTTAAAATTCACAGCTAGTGACTCTAGAAAGAATGATTTTGAAGACTTTTCTTTTTGGATTTTCCTTGGTCACTAGACCACCAAATACATTTTTATTTCTCATCTTTTCTTTTTTTTTCATCCTTTTCATTGCTATTCTGAGATTTCATTTTGTTTTTAATTTAAATATAATTTTTTGTTTCCATACATCCAATAGTGCTTTGGGGGGGCACTTTTTTTCACACAGAAATTTCTTATCTCCTTCTCCATTCTGGTCTGCTTTGGTTTGGTTTAGTTTGGTTTTCTGTTTGTTTGGGGTTTTTTGCTTGTTTCTTTTTAGTTTTGTTGTTTGGTGGGTTTTTTTTTTTGGTCTTTTTTTGGCTTTGGGGGTTTTTTTGGGTTTGTTTGTTTGTTTGTTTTTTGGTTGTTTTTTTTGTTAGATTTTTTTGTTTGTTTGTTTTTGTTCACAAGTTACACTGAATAAACTGCTTTGACTCTCAAATGTCATACTCTGAAATTCTTTCCTGCTTACTCACTTCCTTGGGACAGCTTTGAGATCAGCACATTCTGCTAAGGACCAAAGGCAAATTTGAACACATGGCAACACTTCTGAACTATGCAGCCATTTCACTAACCTACTGCTTCTACCAACAATCACTTGTTTATCTCATTTATTTCTATTATATACACTTGTTAAAAAGCATCAGTTCCCAAATGTGTCAGTATGTGAAGTAATTCTCATTATTTTCTCATGAGTAAAAACACACGAGCCATTGCTCTGCATTGAAGTCTAGAGTAAGGTTTTCTGTATGTTAATCCAGTTTTTCAGATGAGCTTAAATACTTGAAGCCTAAAATGGAAAAGGTTTTAGAGAAATTATCACCAATTTGGTGGTTTTTATTGAGTGAGTCACAAAATCTGAAACAAGGAAATGCAGCTTGAACAATTTATAGGCTACCCCATAGAAGTTGACTCAATATTGGGTTGAAGGTTTATTTTAAATAATCATGAATGTCTTGTTTCTCTCTTCATGAAGAACCCAGATATTCTTAACTCAGTACAGAAAAGTTGATTATCTGCCATATTAAAAAAAAAATTCAGACCAAATTTTTTTACAGTTAAATAGCTTTGACCTTACACATTTTCAAATATTTTCCATTAAAAAAAATTTGCATTTTAGTAATAGGCCTCTGATCAACCACAGATTGTGTTGTATGAGAAAACGACTTTGATCTTTAAAGTAAAGAATAACAATACAAATCACACATTCAGTAAAAAAAAATTCCTTGGTTTGGAGAGTGAAAAAATTGGATATATGATAAACAGCTCATGAAGCAAAGGAAAGAATTAACTTTCCAGAAAATGTGTTTAGAATTTAGACTAATGGCACAGGTAAAAACTCATTATATTTTTCATTGCTAGACTATTAAAAAACTGCCTTTAACATAACATAAGAGCCATTTTCCTTTTAGGTAGATATGTATTAGATGAATTAATGTTTGTTATTTTACTTGTTGCATTATATATGATTATCTTCTTGTAATGGACATTACAAGTAAGGAAAGGACACAAAATACAACAATCCTGTATAGAAATAGTTTTCTGCTCCAGCTCATAATGACAAATAACATATTGATAAACATACAGGTTCTGAGCATAGTTATTGAAATGGATACCTTATAATTCAATTTAATGGGCATGCCATTTTCAGTGTTTAGATAGTGACATTGCAGAGAGTAAGATAAAATACATAAGAAATATACACTTTCTATAAATTATGTTTCCAAGACTGCATTTAGAAAGAGGCACAGTAGAAAATAAAGATGAAGAGATCTTAGTTGTGATGAATTATTCATGTTGTTGCAACAGGACAATATTTATTCTCAGTAATACACTTGTACCCCTGGAGACCTGAAATGCATCAAAGCTTGTTTATTGTGGATTTATAATCAGAAAAAATATGAAATATTCTGTCACCACAATCGTGGAAAATTTCTTCTAAGAAGGAGGGGGGATTTTTTTTTTGTAAGGAATTCCATTGAAAAAATAAGGTTTATGACAAAACAAAATACTAATCATGACCTACTTCTGGTTAGAGCTATTAAAATTAAATTTCTCTGTTCTGAATACAAATATATAGCATGTTCAACTTGTCTGAGCAAGGAAAAAATATTTTTGTTTGTTTTTTTTTAATTCCATGCATCCTAAAAATATATAATTTTTTCCTCAGTGGAACTTCTATAAAATCTGATATGATTTTATGAGATCAGTCCAGCTAAAGTTGACGCAGGTTGTGACGGTGTTCACACGGGTCTCAGGTTGAGGGAAGAGACGAGGATCTGACTCCATGTTTCAGAAGGCTTGATTTATTATTTTATGATATATATTACATTAAAACTATACTAAAAGAATAGAAGAAAAGGTTTCATCAGAAGGCTAGCTAAGAATAGAGTAGGAAAGAATGATAACAAAGGTTTGTGGCTCAGCTCTCTGTCCGAGCCAGCTGGGCTGTGATTGGCCATTAATTAGAAACATCCAACATGGGCCAGTCACAGATGCACCTGTTGCATTCCACAGCAGCAGATAATCAATGTTTGCATTTTGTTCCTGAGGCCTCTCAGCTTCTCAGGAGGAAAAATCCTAAGGAAAGGATTTTCCATAAAAGATGTCTGAAGCACGAGGTATTCTTGCTAATGCAATGAGAGCTGCTGGATTGAGAGCTGTGATCACGAGGAGGAAATAACTGTGTGTGCTTTGCACTGCTTCAGTGACTTTCAGAGTCTGTGGTTGCCTTTCTTGGCCAGTGACATGGAGAAAGGCCTTCAGAGGAGCTGCCTGCTCTTTGCACTGACAACAGCAGAGTCTCCTGCCTTTTCAGAAGAGTAGGCTGGAATTAGGAACGCTGTCCACACTGCCTGCTCCCCAGCTTCCCCCATAAAGTCTCCCTTCTTGACTATCATCTCTGCTGAGATGTCACCTTTCTGCTCGGTAAGCAATGTCCTCTTGCTCCCACATAGACGTGTCTTAGCACCAGGATTAGGGGCTTGTGGTTGATTTATCCATCTCATCCCATCAAGATATAATGTGTAGTAGATTGAATGCGTAGGGAGTCTTGATAACCTCAGAAAAGTGCAAGTTGTTATCAAAAATTTGAAGGAGAGAAAGGCATTAATGATGTGGCATGGTTGACATAGCAAGGAGGATTGATTGTATGGAAATGCAAATGGGGCTACTCAGAGAAAGGCAAAGAACCAAATAAAATAAGAAAATATATAGGAGGTGACAGGGAGGTGGTTTGGGACAGTGTCACCAAGGGCAGGTCCCGCCTGACCAATTGTCCTGGGGTGACTTTATGATGCTTGTATCCCCATTTGTCTGTTTAGCTCAGAAATTAGTTTTTGCACCTTTGAGACTGGTTCCAAGAGCAAAGTGAGGTAAAGAAGAAGTGCAGAGTTTATTATCAGAAGCTGCACTTGCTGTCCAGCATCCTGCTCCTGGACTGTGCTGTCTGCAGCACAGACAGATGGAGAGAGAGAGAGCTTTCCTTTGCTTTTAGTTAGTTTTAGCTAGCTGAGGCAGAGAAGTTCCCTGGACTGTGTTTTTTTTTCTTTTTCCTGTAACTATTCATACCTGCTCTGGACTGAAGAACCCAGAAAAACACCGGCAGCTCACACTTGTGGCCCACTGGGCCCAGGAGACTGCATTTCCAGCACCAGAGGGACTGATAACAGACTGAGGGAGCAGAGCTACAGCCCATCGAGGTGGCTTTCTGAGTTTGTTATCTTTTCATATTGACAAGAGGTTTTATTGTTTAGTACTGTTCATTTTTTTGTGCTGGTGAATGCTTTGCTTGTTAAATAAACAGGGTTTTTTTCCACTTTTCTCCAAGGAAATCTTTTCCTGAACCAGTTGGGGAAGGGGCTGCTTGAATCTGCTTTCTAGAGGAACCCTTTTAGAGGTTTTCTCCCAAATTTGCCCTAAACCAGGACACCAACACAGTGTTCTTCCATGTTGGGGTAGGTCCATCAATGGACAAAGGAAGGGCTACAGTTGTCATTTACCTGGACTCCTGTAAAGCCTGTGGCACGCTCCCCCACAACATCATCCTTCTCTCTGAATTGGGAAGAGATGGGTTTGATGGATGTTAGGTGGATTCTATGATTCTATGATAGTTATAAACAGTTCATGGATAAAAATAACTAAATTAGAATGCCCTTAATATCTTGCTGAAACTTCCTAGGAAGTAAAAGCTGGAAATACAGGAATTTACAGGAAATAGAAGAAGCTGGAATCTTTCCCTGGAAATACAGGAAGTAAAAGGCAAAGAATAAGAGGTTTCTGAGAGAGGGGTCAATAGTTTTATGAAGGCAATTTTGTGACATGTGCATCTGATGTGACCAAACAACTCCAAGAACACATTTCTGTTCAAGATGCTTTAGTTCTCTGTGCTCCTTGCTGTAAGGGTGAATGAGTTAACCTCCCCCCCGAGTTCACCAGGGAGGAAACAATTTTCCAAGGCAGTGTAAAGTCCTAGAACTGGATATAGGAATTTAGGGTCGGAAGGGAGCTGGGAGATACAAGAATGAAATTCCCTGAGGGGAAGTGCAGGGATTAGTTCCTGAAGCAAAAGCGTGTTTGGGAATAAAGTCCTCCAGAACAGAAAACTGTTTAGCTGAGGGCTTCTAAGGAGCTTCTCATGGTCCTGTCCATCTCCATCCTGCAGCATGTCTTAGCAACATTTTGTGACTGCACTGTGAGCCAGCTTGGGAAAGCCACTCAGCTGAAATCATGAGGAGATCAGGGGTGCAGTGGTGAAGAGTTATCGCCTGCAGGGGGCTGTGTACAAATCACAAATGGGACGGGGCTGCTGTGGAACGTGCCTTGAGCTGTTTGATTTTCCAGCATCACTCTCATTCCATGGTTATCACAATGGGAAGATGCCAGCAGCTCACATCCCAGGCAGCAGATAAAGAACTTAATGTTACAACTTACTTTATAAGTTTTTTGACCAATCACACAAAGCAAAAGCACATTGACAGCAGTTCCATCCAATCACTATAAGCACATGTACCTTTGGTTAAAGAATGCTTGCTTATTTCAAATACAATACCTGCCTGTGAGCCTTAAACACAACGCACAGAGCTCCATTATTAAGCTTCAACCTTCCTAATATCTTGCTGGATAAACTTTTCTGTAGCTTACAGAGTTATTCTAGACAAGCATTAATACACAGACCATTGTTCTATTTGCCCTTGCTTTTATACTTTCTAAATAATTTACTGCTGACCAATCTCATGGCTGCTGCTTAGCTCTAATCACAGTTCTGCTGTCTCTGAGGCCTGCCTTTTGCAGCTTTCCCAAAACCCTCTGATTTTGTGGATTCCCACAAAGAGTGTGTGTGTTGGTGGGGGAGGATGACAGTTTTCATCCAGAAATAACTCCTTGAGCTGTCATCCTATGAAGTCACAGTGGCATTTGTGGTGACAAAAAGGTGATGATGGCTGTGTGAAGCTGAGGGTCCTGCATCAGCTGGATAGACTTAAATCTGTCTAAATTGCTGGGTGGAAAAGGCAATGAGAAAAAGCTGCAGCAGGGTGAGTGAGAGCTCGTGTCCATATCACTGCTGCAAACAGAGCTGGATTGGGTCTGCTGCACAGTACCTGACAAGTACTGGGGCCCTCACTGCAGTCTCTTTTGGCCACTTTCATTTCTGTTTTAAAGTCCTCTTTAGGAACTAAGCATATTCAAGTTCATATTGGGCCTACTGGGTTAAAACTATACTGTTGAATTTTGTGGAATACATAATCTTACAATGAAAGTATTCAAGCATTTTAAAAGTTTGTATCTGAGGTTTCTTTAAAAAAACAACAAAAAAAAACCCCCAAAAAACAACTTTGAAAAGCTTCTCAAAGCAAGCCAGGAAAAGAATTCAATATGTGTGGTGTCTAATTCTTTATATGAAGTTTATGAACTAGGCCATTGGCTCAGCAACACACACTCTCAAGATTCAAGCACACAAATGGACCTTTCTTCAAGGCATGTGGAAAAGCCTTTTCAGCATCAGAATCTATCAAACACTAAGTAATCCTGGCTAGAAAACTACAGAATTGAAATTAGCATGTTGAAGGAAGGAGATTAAATTGATATGTATTTACTCAATAGAAATCCAGTGCTCAAAACGTTCCTTATATTGTTTGGTACTTTTGTTCTGATCTTTTCCTGAAATGACAAAACTAAAGTAAGCTTTTAGAAGGCTTTAGTGAAACTTGACTAGTATGTGCATTTGAAGTTGTCAGTGCAATGTAAGCAGTAAAACCACTGCCAAATTGGTTCTGAAATCATGAAACACAAAATATTACATTTGAAACCCACTGAACCGTATTTTTTGTAGTTGACAATAAGCTGGTGCTGATACCACCAGATTCCTGAAGTCCTAATGTAAAAAAAAAAATCCTGTTTCTTCTTCATCTGTATCACCAATAAAACCCTGATTTCGGGAAAATCACTCTGTAATATGAAATTGTCACAGTCATTTCAATATTAATATGTAATATGTATAATATGTGGGAATCATGTGCATTTACCATCTAATGGGAGAGCAAGTGAGATAATTTTAAGGTGTTCAGCATTCATAAGTTTATAAAAGTGTGGGGAAAAAAGGAAGGGATGGTCACATCAAAATTTAATTACATATGTTTTCTCTTAGAATTGGAATGAAACACCATTGGCTGACATTATTTCCATTATTTCCATTATTTCCATTATTTCCATTATTTCCATTATATCCATACCCAAGGCATCACTGAACATGGGACAAGAGAACAGGAGGAGATAAAATGTAATTTAGTGCTGTACTCAAAAGGGTTCTTACTGGACTAAAAGGATACTGAATATTTTGTCCAAGAAATCAATAAATTGACTTAAGAGCAGAGAATGGATATGAATATGAATAGATTTTAACATCTACCTTCACACAGATACACACAAAAGCAGTGTTGAAGTTAGAGAGGAATCTTTTATGTGAGTTTTTGTCTTACGCTTATAATAGCATTAAGGTCAGAATTTTAAAGCAAGAATGCTTAAATGCTTAAATGCACTGTCTTACTGAATAAATTAGATCAAGGAGAATGACAGACATAAGAATACAATTCCAAGAGAGCAAGTGATGTGTCCAAACCCATAGGCAAAGTTGTAAAAAAAAAAAAGTTAATCAAATTTACAAAAAAATAAAAAAATAGAAAGAAAGATGCAGAGGGCTGTCTGTAGTGATGGCATATATTAAGAAATAATCGTTGTTTCTTTGCATATGAGTGCCAACAATATAAGTCATATCCTAAGGATGTCTGAGATGAATTAAAACAAGAAAGCAATGTGGTATAACTTTTACATCTAAGTGAGGCTGATAGAAATAATGTAAATGTTGGTCTTACACCCCAAATACAATGAACAGTTTTTCTAGAGAAGAACACAAATGACTTGACCACCACCTCACCCAACCCCCCAGTTATGAAGTATGTAATTTTACCTCTGGCCTATGTGTGTTCTGGAAGCTTCTGAGCTTGGCAATCAGAAGACTCTCAGATTTAAAACCTTGAACACTTAAACATCAGAGACATTTATGTGGTTCCTAAAAAGAGTTAATGATAGATGAGAAGTGTTTGTCACGTGAACAAAAGACAATGATAAAATGTACTCTGAAATACACTATTCTTAGAAAGGGGAGGCTTTAAAATTAGAAAAGATTTTAGAAACCTGAGAAGTAATTATTTTTTTTTCCTGGACAAAACAACTTTTGTTTGAAAAATCATGCTTACTAAAGGAAATTATTATCTACTTAGTACAAATTAGCAGGGATGGAGCCAGCTTTGCGTTTTTCCACAATCTCACTTCTGCAACATAGCATTCTCACAATAGCTTTCAATTTATATTGGCATTTTTGAGGCTGCTGTTGTCTCACTGAAGCTGTCATATTTCTGTTGTCCATGGAACTTATGCTTCCAGTGGAAATGAGTGTCAAAATGTTTTTAATAAAGGGGACTAGAAAAGATTCGTGTTAAACCTCAATTATGTTTACATTTCATTTTCTGGGTTTTTCTACCTGTCTTATTACTAAATAAGAAAAATACTAATGAGAATAGGAATACCAATATTCCTTTACTTGGATTCTCAGAGCATTACCACCCCTTTTAGAATTTTTTGTCTAATGAGGTGGAACAAAAATAATGCTTTTTTTGAAGGATGAATCCCAAGGAAAGCCCTGTAAAGAAATAGTTTCCTGTGATTCTAAATCAAGTTCTGTGGTTTGGCTTTCCAAACCTATTTAAAGTATAACCAAGAATCATAGAAACCACACTATGCAGACAAGACATTCAATTTGCAATCCTAAATTAGATGTTCTTCTAACTGTTGAAAAACTAACAGAGTATTCCTTTGGTAAATCTGCCATTTTAAATTGTGTGAAATTTCACGTTTATGTTTTCTTGGGTTCCTTATTGTTTTTCCATGTGCTTTTTTTGTGATTCTACCGGATTTCAATGCCAAGTGAATAAAACTGTGAAAATCTGTGAAATATTTTTTTATTCCACAGCTGGCATTTGGAGAATTTCAAATTTTAATGCGATTATTTGTTCAGTTCCACACATTACTCACATTACTGTTGTCATGCCCTGGTCTCTTTGCAGACATTGTTACCTGAAGAGTTGGGCAGAAATTAAGCAACTAACATTGCATTTGAATGTTTAACTTATCAGGAGAGTCAGCTGTTCTAGGCAGAGAGAAATACTTGAAAGTTGATGTCTTCTGAGGATACAAAGCATTTGGGGCACCCCTAAGTATTTATAAAGCTTGATTTTGAAAACAGTCTTCTTTTTTTTTTTTTTATAATGGGACCGATTTATATTTTGCATTTAAAGAGAAACAAGCCAAACAATGAGTTTACTTATTTATGTATTTCAGACGTGGTTGGCATTAAATCACCAAATTTAAATTTCCTTTAGTAACACAATTTATAATAAATTTGCTTCTCCTACCTTCTCCTTAGGCATAGCACTTGGTCCACACCCACCTATAAAACCCTGATGGGCACCCTCATGACCAAATGCTGCCTGTAGTGGCTGATGAAATTTGGGGAGGAGAGGATCAAAGGGAAAATGTTGAACCACCCTTTAGTAGCAGAGTCAAAGGTGATGGGAGGACAAGGAAAGAAAGGGAAAGAAAATTGAACTGCAAAATTTTTGTCGCATTTGAAAACACCCTGAAGACTGGTCATACCTTTATGGAGAGCAATAATGGGGTAGTGGGACAAGGAAACAGTGAAGAAAATGAGAAAAGCAAATTATGATGCTCTCTTATATTGCAGGAAACAGCTCTGCTGTTGTAAATCCACTACAGAAGAACATTACTTCTAAAACAAAGCTTGTCCATTGTACTGGTAATATTTGAAAAGTTCTCTGAGTAGGTTGAACTGAATCCTACATTACACAACTGATATTTTCAAAAGAAAATAAGGAATTAGTGGTGATAGGGATTTATACCTCTTACAAGGGATTTATTATCTGAATAAACTAAGGGTTATGAGGTTTTTGAGAGGATACAGCAAAAGTGCATGTGGGCAACTCTGTGAGAATAAGAGCCACAGGTCTCTGAATTTTACACTTCAGCAAAATATCCTTTTTTTTTCCTCAATTACCCATCTGCAATCCACACTGTCAATGTATCCAGTCTACTATCAAATTAAATGAATGGGGGTTTTATTTACTATCTAAGATAAGGTAAGAAGTGTGGTTTCTATTTCAAATAACACTTAAATGGGATTTTTTTTTTCACACCATCATGAATTGAAAACAAGGCAATTGTCATAAAATGTGAAAAAAATCTACTTATGTAATTATTAGGAATTCTACTTCTATATATTCTTACTTATGCTGTTATCAAAGAGATTTTTTTTTTTACCAAAACATTTCTTCAAGGATTAAGAAAGGAAAGAAGGCCTGGGTCCCTCAGTGAGTAATTTCATTCTCTGTATAAAGTTGGAATTTAATTTTGTCTTGCAGCTTGAGAGATCTCTGACAAGAAACATTTGATTAGCCAGTTATTGCACAAATGCAAACAAAACATAGTCTCTACTGTCTTACTGCACAAATTAAATCACAAAGGATTACCATTTACCTGGTGTAAAAGAGCAGTTTGAATATCAAAGTTCTGTTCTTTGAAACAGAGTTTGTCTGAAAAGTCATGTAAGGTAAGCTTTTTGTATTTTTTTTTTTTTTGCTCACATTCCTAAACCCCTCCTAGCCCTGCAGCTTTTCTCTAGCAAATTTTTGTTAGATATTTCTTTATGGCAGAGATTATATGTTTGTAGTGGGGTTAGTATAATAGAATCCTATGCTTAATGGAGCCTAGGTATTGGTGGCTGTCAAGATGTAAAGGCAACAATGTAGTTTTAATATTTTATTTCACAAAAACCAGTGAGATCTCTGAACAGCTACATGTACTAGAAACTGAAAAGGTGCACCATAGAATGAGGGGGTTTATATATTTATTATAAAAAATATCACCTGAAAAAAATCCCAGACTGTTCTAACACAGTCTCAGAATCTTCTTTGTGAAATTAAAAGGGAATGACTAAACTACAAAGAGGAATCTTAAGGAAAGCAAAAGTATTATTGAACTAATACTGTTCATGGTACTGTGTGTTATAAAATTTGTGGTTTTTTTCAGTGTAAGTATCTCAGGCAAAGAAAACCAGCCTCTGTGAGTTTACCAAATAAGAACTTCCAATCAATGTAAATTAAATTTAAGTTCTTTTTAATTTTAAAGTATCTGGGTTAGGTACATGCATGGCTAACAAAAGGGAGAAGGAGGAGGGATGCACAGTATGGAAATGGGTTCCTTGGACATTACATCTGAGTCAGTCAAGACAAATTAACTAATCAAATGTGCTGGATATTTCTTGATTAGATGAACTCAAATTTGATGTTAAATTTTAAAATATGAATTGTTGTTTCTCTCTCTTCTATTGGTTACTTTTTATTTCCTTAGGACTCTGTTTAAAACAAAGGTGAGTACTATGTCTCAAGAATGAGAACCTGGCACATAAAATGCCTAAAGTCAGGCAAGAGTTAGATAAAAACTTGGTTTTCATGAAATGTTCCTAAAAAGGGGGGGGGAATTCTTTTGCCTCAACAGAGTGAGGTGAAGAAATGTGAAATAGGGAAGAGTGATGCAATGCTTGGACCTTACTGGTGAACTGCTCTCAGATTTCCTTCACTGAGTCACGGAATATGCTGAGTTGGAGGGACCCACAAAGATCATCAAGTCCAGCTCCTGGCCCTGCACAGGACACCAAGTGTCACACCCAGTGCCTGAGAGAGCTGTCCAAACGCTTCTTGAACTCTGCCTTGGTGCTGTGACTGCCTCTCTGGGCAGCCTGCTCCAGTGCTCAACCCCTCTCTGGGTGAAGAACCTATTCCTGACATCCGACCTAATCCTCCCCTGACACAGCTTCAGGCTGTTTCCTCAGGTCCTGCCACTGGTCAGGAGAGTGAAGAGATCAGTGCCTGCCCTGCAGCTTCCCCTCACGAGGATGTGGAACACAACACTGAGGGCTCTCCTCAGACTCCTCCAGGCTGAACAGACCACGTTCTAGGGGGATAGAATATAAGAAAATAAAGATCGTGTAGAAAGTAATCTCACCCCTAAGGAGTTGCAGCTGGGCCGATTATCAAAGATTAGGAGCAGGCCTGACTTTAACAGGCCCCAGCTGTAAGCAATCAGAAGCAGAGTGCTATAAAAGAGTGGGGCGGCTGGGTGAGAAGGGAACTGGTGTCAGTTTGTGAAGAAGAAAGAGTCAGTGCTCTGAGGAGATGCCCACGAGAAACACCAAGAAGGTGTGAAGCTTTTGTGATAAGGAGACAAGAGCATGGAACCCCTGCAGTAAGATGACAATACCAAGTGACCTCAGCTGCTCCTCACACAACTTCCCCTCAAGGCCTTTCACCATCCTCATGGCCCTCCTTTGGACACTTTCTAATGGCTTCACGTCTTTTTTATGTTGTGGCACCCAAAACTCAAGATATGCCAAAGTATTGTAGGAGCCACATTAAAGAGTCAGAGTTCTTTCCATCAGAATATAACTTTGTGAGTAGCTGGAGGATGGGAAAGAATTTTTTTGACTGACATAGGAGGTTTTAAACATTTTTAGGCCATATCTGTAAATGGTCATAATGCAACTCTTAAGGAAGGTGCTTTGTTACCTATCAGCTACTTAAGCATCTTTTCAAGTCTTTGTCAATACTTTTGTAAAAGAGATCCAGAAATGAGTTTCTCAATAACCCAAAGATTTAGCCACCGCGATTTTAGTTAAGAAGTGATATTTGTTGCAAATATCAGATCTATCAGAAACCAGATAGGCAACTGGTTTTTTAATCTTTACCCACTGATTTCTGCATCATTATCCTCTTCATCCTTCAGGTAATGCGTTCTTTGAAACATTGGGTTTTTTTAATGTTTTTCATAAAAACTGATAAAACTGGTTGAGCACAAGCATATTCCTATAATATTATATTCTGCCACAGATATCATTTAAAAGTATTACTTTGTTGACAATGTTATAATTACCAAGTAAAGAAGCACCTCATTGCAATAATTTTAGAAACATATTTTTCCAAAGAACAGGTATTTTATATTCATTTGAAAACATGGCTAAGACTTTCATTGAAAGAAAGCAAAACAGATGTTGATGCCTGAATCTTCTTATGAGGAAACAAAAGGAGCAAGTTAAGTGATTACTTGTAAAATTGTACTTAAATTAAAATCAAAAGTGATTTAACGCTTTTGATAATTGTGTACATAGAAACTTGAAAACTTAAAAATCAGTAGATAATTATTCTAAAAGCTCTCTTGCAGTCACAGCTCCCACCAAAAGGAAACCAAAAAGGACTCAAACACTATAGAAATTATTATTTTTTTTGAGGACTTAAAATCTAAGGACCATAAGGCCTGTGAAAATCTGGGAGAGAGGTGGGCGTTGAGTGAGTGGCTGTGTGGTGTTTATTTTCTATATGGGCTTAAAACAAAACAAGCTGTTTTTTAAAAAGACACAGTATTAAGGCAAAATTAAACATACAAATAAACAACCCTTGTATAGAGAATGTAATAATATGAGAACTCCTCTCATTTATTTCTCCTAAAGAAAGAAGTTGCATTGTCTTCAAAATCCAATCTGAATAAGGTGCTCATGTGATGAGAATGCAATTGTGGTATTGTTAAAAAATACTCTCTGAATTAGAAGTCAGAAAACAAATCAGTTTCATTGCAGTTTTCAATGTTCTTGTTGAAAACACACCTTTCCAATCTTTCTGTGTTCAATGTGGATTAAGTATTTTTGTGTTTTTCTTTTTTTCTTTTTTTTTTTCCTTCTCCAGTGGCTCCCTCTGTGTTGTTCCTCAGTCTCCACACAGGCTTGCAGAGCAGCAGTGAAGATCATTCTCCTTCCTCTCTGCATCCTGGGAGGTGGCTCTGTTCTCTTTCTCCATTTCAACACGATGCTGTGCATTTCCCCTCCACACTGTGCCTCTGTAAGTCCCCAATTTCATTCCACGCTGTCAAATCCCAGTCACTCACAAAGAAAGGCTCTGGTCTCATCCAGTGGGTTGTGACTGACATCCATTTTTACCCCTTGAATTTGGCCTGTGTCACTCTGTGTAATGGTGGGTCATCCACTGCCTAAACCAAATGTCAGGCTGTAATGTGACACACAGCAGCCTCTCAAATTTTCTTGCACTCTTCTTAGAATTTCCAGCACCTTCTTTTGTTGAAAATATTATGACCCTCTCTCAAAGTTATCTTAGGCAGTTCTGGGAGTAAAAGAAACTTTAAATTTGGTGTTTCAAGCAACCTTGACAAAGTACTTATGAACTGGTTGAGGATAAAAAAATTAGGAAGTTTTAAGTTCTCCTAATTTCTGTTATCAAGCTAAAACAAGGTCTGAGGAATCAGAAGATGGAGAAATAAAGACTCATAGAACAGAAACCTCTTGAGACAAACATGTTTACAGCTTTTTTTTTTCCTACTGCTTACCCTTTGGAAACTTCTTCCTAGATGGCATTTCAATCAATTCAGTGTTGAAATACTAAACTTAGGCCTTACAGATTACAAGAAATTTGGCTGGTATAATTTAATTTTATGAAGTTTTTTTATAGATCCACAAAGGACATAGAAGAAGAATCTATATATGTCAATAAGATGAAAATTTTTTATCAGCTTTTAACTATATAGAGTTCTTGGATGTCTGATACTCCTGGAACCAGTCCTGAGTGATAGTTTCATTGCTGCTCTCAAGACAGCAATTAATTACAGCAGACTGACAATCCTGAAATTAATGCACACAGTATGCTTTATATTTAGGCAAAAATTCCACCTCATGTCTATGAACAAATATAAAGAAAGCCCCATTGCTGTTTACAGAAACTTATTTTTTAGATTATACATGTAATATTTCAATGATGAAAGGGGAAAAATAAAAGCTATGTTAGAATGCTGTTTAAAAATGAAGACTGCAGTATTTAGTGGCCAAAAAATGTTTTATTTGATTCTATCTTCCATCTTTGGTTGTGTATTTCTCTCATGTGAGAAAAAAGCTAAAAAGACTTTGAAAAAAACCTGAACTGCTTATCTCATGAAAAGAAACATGAAAGTCTTTCTGTACCTTAACTGAGTCATTCATTACAACAGAAACAAATAATTTTTTTTTTGTCTTGGGTATAATTTTCTTAGGTGGCATAGACAATAACATCAAAATGGAAGGAGTGTGAAACTGCTTAAAGAAGTGTGTCAGAGTACCTCACATTGGCTAATTTGATGGTCTAAAATGAGAAGTTCACTGTGTGCTAGAGTGGCTTTAAAAAGTGTACATTTTAAGATTAGTTTCTTAGGTTCAGATCTTTGAATGACTTGATCAAGACAGATGTTCAAGCACTGACTTACATTGATTTGGAAAGGAGAAGTATTAATTTGAGTGAGAGCTGCTTTGTATTCAGCTGCTGCGTAATTAAGCATATCTATGCATACATTGTCCATAAAGAAACCTCCCTAGTTTCAATTTTTTTATATGGATGATTTTTTCATATGTATAAAATTCATATCTGTGCATAGAGATGTGCAAACTTATAGGCATATAACACCTATAAATTTATTAATATGTAAACCAGTAAAGATTTATGAGACCAATTTGAGCTTTTAAAATTATGGTCTGTGCTTTCAAGATTAAAAATAGCTCTGATGCAGGCATGTAAAGGAAAGGGTGTCTGTAATATGTTATTTTTGCATTGAAGTGAGCAAAGAGAGTGTGTTTATATGAGGATGTTTGTAAAACATATTCTTACCCTGTGTTATAAGGGTATTTCTGACATCCATTCCACACATGAGAGGTCTAGAATACCTTTACTGCACTCTGATGGAGGCATAGAAAAAGAGTGCCAGGTATATCATTTAACAAGTTTGGAAAATGGACAATAAATAACAGATTTTTTACTCCCACTTTCATTGGTCAAAATAAAGTGGAGTCATTTATGCCTTTCTCCCCTGTTGAGCTCTTTCTGCTGCATTTCATCCATCTCAAATCAGCCTTCACTCATACAAAAAGACTGCAATTTAATTTGAGAAAAATGATACCTTCATCAGGCTGATTGTATGTTCATCCTTGTTTAATTCCTTATTTCATGTTTATGAGAGGGTGAAAGAAAAAAAAATAGATATTTATTGTTTAGCAGAAGTTCATTTTCCCCGAAAACAATTCAATTCCTGAGGAACTCAACATTCTAAGGGCATTGTGTGTTTGAAGATAGGGAGATGGTGGATTCTTTAAAGGGGAAAAAAAATCCCCTAGATCAAACAGTAACACATTAATCATGATAGGCACTTACAGAATGTGTTCCTACGAGATACATTTGATTTTGCTGAAAGTGAGATCTTATTGCTTGCATCACTGCCATTACAAGGGGAATTCAACCCATTCTTCTAGAATGAAGCCTCACTTTCTAAAATAATTATTAGTAAGGAATAGCATTAAGATACAATACTTCTTCAGGGCTTGCTTCAAAGAGATTAAATGAGAAAGATTTACGTTGCATGCATAACGGGAGAAGGGATGTGAAACAATACTGTAACAAAATGAATTTTTTTTTCTGCTATCTGATGAATAAGTGTGTCAATTAAATATAATAATTAAGAGGAATAATTGTGCCAAATATGTCTTCTATATCGACAGTGCCAAATAAGTAAGAAATAATCAGGTTTTAGGGAAGACAAGGCTGATCTGTATCTACAGCTGAAAGATTGGGCAATTCTTTATGGGAACATCAGGTAGTGCATCAGTTACAGTCAGGTGATGGTTCACAGGTAGCCTGGTAGAGAAGGCAACAAAACCCACTGTGTCCATAGAGCAATCCAGAAAAGAAAGTGAATTAACCTTGTGAGCCCTAAAGCTCATTTTTGGCACAAAACTCTTTTACCAGTGGTGAACTACATAAGAGAGCAGAGGAATGTTACTCCATCTTCACCTGCTGAGTTTGGTGGGTGAGTGAATATACGGAAACGCAGGAGGGAAGATTCACTATGCTAGTACACTGTTCTTAGCCTTGTGCTCCCCTTTTTTGGGGGCAAGATAGACAATAAAAATAAAATTGTCCTGTAAACCAGAACTAAAAAGTGATAAAAAGCAGCAAAAAAGGGGGCATCTCCTCTCACTTCACATCCCCATTTTCTTGCGTGGGTATATTTGCTGTTTTTTTCTTTTTTAAACAAGCTATGATTTTTCATTCATTTTTTGACTTAAGATAAAGTCTCGTCTCAGGACTCAAAACCTTTAGTTTCACTTTCTAAGGAGTTGATCATAATTGGTTTGCTCTTCCTAGGTGGGAATCTCCTGCCATTAGGCACTGCTTCATGGATGGGTGAAGGTAATTTAAATGTGGAAGTCTCAAAAAAGATTGTAAAATGAGAAAAGGGAAGAAAGGGAAGCAATAATTTTCATAATTTTTAATTATTCAAAGAACTTGGAGCTGGGAATCTTTTCCTTGCATCTTTATTTTTTTTTCCTCATCTTTAGATTAGAATACCTCATTATTAAAAACAAAGGACCATTTAACTACTGTCAAATAGCCTTTAAAGTACATTCCATGCTAGATACAGAGACAATTTTGAAGAAACAGACCTGTTCTTTAAATCAAGCTCAGGGAAATGTTTGTGGTCTTGTGCTGTTTGTGAGCCTCTTTCTCTGACAGCTGGTCTGCTCTGCAACTCATTGGAAAAGCAAAGTGTATGGAAAAGTACAGTGAACTGCCCAGAAGAGCTGTCAAAAGGAAAATCTAGCAATATGTATGAAGCAGAATATATTCCAGTGGTACTCTTTCTTTTAATAGGAAAACAAAGGAAAAAATCAAGGCTCACCTCTACATCCTTACTTCTTTTTCTTTTTTTACTCTTCAAAGCATGACGCATGTATTTGAGAAATGTCCTGCTTTTTCTTATTCCCCATTTTCCTTCATACAGGTGTCATGAAAAGGCTTGAACTTTAGGAATACTGCAAATTTCAGGCAAATATGTTTTGCCTAAAGAAAGATTTTGGAATCTTGTCTAGGAAGTGTAACTACTGAGTCATTTTTGAAGGTCAGCTCTGAATTTATTGTGCTCCTTTCAGGCTTTCTTAGTGCTGTAGTTACAGTTGCATAAACAGACCAATATGTAATGGAATTTCAGGGAGGGAGGCTGTTATCTTGAATACTGATTGAGGAAATGTCCTAAAGGTTCTAGTTATAGATACTGCTGTTGAAATTCTGTTTTGAGAAGGCAAAGGTCAGCCTAAAACTGAAAAGAAGGAAATATTAAGCCAAATTAGGTGGATAGGATATTCTGCTGAGGTGCATAAACAAGCCCATGAGACCTTTACTGGGCTACAGAACCTACAATACAGGAAGGAAGTTCATAAATTAGAAATCATTTGGAAGGGGAGGGGCAAGCCATCAGAATGATCAGACAATCAGAAATTCTGATGGCACAGGTTTGAAGAGTTGAATTCTTTTACTCTGCTTCATCTGTCCACAGCTATTTTGGAAAGTTTTCTATTCGTGGTAGATTAACATGAGCATGAGAGAAAAAGAGTTTTGACTACAGATAGATGTTTATTCTGAAGAAAAAGGTTGTAGCAAAATCAACCAATGGTTCTCTGGTTAAACTGGAAGTATTATTAAAGGGTTTTTCCAGTGATGGTAACAGATCACAAAGCGAATTTCCCACGAAGCAGAATCCTAATCTGGAAAGTCTTTCTTTCTAAAGGTTGTAAATTCAATCAAAAATTTGATGCAATTTTTACTTTATATGCCCTATGAGGAAGCTCAATGTTTATTTTAATAGTCCCTATGAGGACTAGAACGTACAAATCCTTCCATGAAATATAATACCATGATTCTGTGCCTATCTACAGTTCATCCAATGTATGGAGATGAATTATATTAATTAAGGTCAATTATGAAGATAAAATTAAGAACAAGTAGAACAACTCCAAAGCCCAATTAATCAAGACCTTGATAATATCTGAATTCATCTGTATATGATGCTACAAACATAAGTTGAAAAATATTGTAATGCTCCAGGGACTGATTACAGCTGGATAACATTTGCAGCACTGTGGAAAAACAGATTTAAGTGGGGATTTTGCACTAATGCTGGATCTGGGGACATGAACAAGCAATGAAACCAGGCAAAAAGGACACCCCAGGAAAGAAAAAATAAACAAAAAGTGACAAAATTCTAGAAAAGTGTCCAGCCTTTATAAGACAAGGCAGGAGTAGCAGACATTAGCATATTGTTTATTTGTATACTTGACAAATAAGAAGGATGCTGATAGTGGATGCATGATCCAGAAATACATTTTCTGTTGACTTCTCCTTCTTATCATTGTTTAAGATGATGGATTCAACACACTGTGTTTAGTTCAGCAATTTGATGATACTTCTGAAAATAGGGAGCCTGGTTGTGATAACCAGCAGCAGCTCTCAGGATGAAGGTGACATTTTATATTACATATTTATGTATCCCTTATCAGCTGCAAAGAAGACAACCAGGAAAATACTGGTAATTTTTAACATGTCTGCATAACTAAGAAGACTTGCAATCCAAAGTGTCATATTTTCTTTCTAAAAATTTTCTTGGGTGTACCACTACATTGAAAATTAAATTCTCACTTTATGCAGAGTTAATTTCCTGTGCTAAAATTTATTTTGTATTTATAAGAAAAAAAAAATCCAAAAGATAATTGTACTCCAGAAATTAAGACAGATAGAGTAAAGGAAACTAAGGAATGGAATTTTGAATAAAGAAATACTGTGATACAAATGAGGACAAAGAAGCAACTTAAAGACAGAATATTCAGGAAGCTTCATCATCCTCTCCACAAAAGGAATTTTATCTTGATGTGGGTTAGTTTCTATGAAGGTAATCTTTGTATAACTGCATGGTGAGAAAAGCAGTGGAAAAATGCCAACTCTTTGGAATAACCACCCCTCCAAAAATATATTAAATGGAATAACAAAGTAATTCTTTCTGAATTGAACAGTAATTAATATCAGCTTTATTTTGTCCCTGTGGGTAATGGCTTTTTAATGGAATTTTTTGGAGAATGCAGACTATGATTTCAGCGGAGGATTAGTCAGGCATATTTTAACTTCATGACACTTCAGTAGAGGTAGCCTTGAGATTATATTCTTTATTTTACCTTTGAGGAACAATACTGGTTCCCTAAAGATGAAAGTGTGAGGACATAGGGAGGAAAAAAAAAACAAACAGCCCCACCACAAAGGCTTAGAATGTTGTTTCTTTGTCCCTTGCAGATTCATAATCTGACCTTTTTAATATTGAGGGAAGAGACCTAAGGCAAACCAGCACATGATAGAGTTGTAGAGGTGTCAGGAATTTTTTTGCTTAAGTAGTTTTCTTCTATGACTGCTTCTATAATATGTGGACTCACGGTTGTGTCAAAAAAACCTAAAATGTAAATCTTCCTTGATGAAACCAGATAACTAAAAAATAACAAAAAAAACCAAAAAAAAAAGAGCGAGACAAATAAGGAGTTTTTGTAGTTTTGGTTGCATTTGTTCTTCTCAGCCTGGCAGAGAAGATATAACAAAATATCTTGATAAAATATAGTGAATTCTCTTTTGTTTTCAAACCTCCCACTCATTGGGAGTATCAATGTAGTTTTGCTCTACCAATGAGCAATTCAGAAAATGTGATAGATTTGGGGTTTAATTATTCCACGTGCTTTCAGGAGTGTCAGACCAGACACATCCTTTTCCTTGCCAATACCATCTTGGATTTGCTTTTAAATGTATTTTGCAAGAGGGATCCATGTGCAAATCTGGAACAGTAGGCAGAGTTATATTGTGTATTACCTCTTCATTACTCTTGTTTACTGGCTGCTGCAGATGACCTGAGCAACACAAAAATGAGAGACTTGGAATTATCTTGTTTGAGAAACTGGGTGATGATTAGCACTGAGAAAGCCATGGTGATTTTAGGACAACTCTTGCAGATACAACTGGAAAATAAGAGATTTTGGAGCTCTGGGTACCCCATCATCACTGGGAACTTAGGCTGGTGGTGTAGGCACAGATCTGCAGCTGTCAAGGCAAGAAGACATTGTGAGTACCATGGATTTTAGCTGGCTATTCTGGCATTCCTTTTGTCCATTCTAAAAAATTTAATGAGGAATTTAATTGAGTTTATTTGTTTGTTTTTTTTTTTTTAATCAACATCTTTAAAAGAATTCCTTCAGAAATGCTTGGCATCTGAAAATGCAAAAGCCTTTCTCTATTTGATAGCATTTCCTAATTTTTGGTAAGTTTTTCTTCTTGACTGAGTGCTTCCATTATATTTAACATTTAAACTGTGTAGACTGGAAGCACTTCTCCATGGCAGAAATTATTGTGCCCTGGAAAACAAGAAAGCAGGAGAAAAGGAAAACCAAAAATTCAACCAAAGTCCTGTATGGCTGACAGTGTTTTTTATTCAAGGCCATGTCTGAATCATAATTCATAACATGTGAAAGTTTGTGTGGTCCTTACTTTATGAACATTCAAAGACTTACATGCACAGTAATACATTTTTTCTCCTAATACAATATAGTGCAGCCCCCTTTTTAGCCATAGAGGCCATAAAGTATTAGATTTTATAGTGGTATATCAACCTTGTGTGGTAGATATCAATATCATCTGTTGAACACAACTTTTACTAAGTAACTTTGGCCTCACATTAATGTGTATCCATAGGAGAAACTGGCAATACTGTAGAGTTATTCAAAAACATTGGATATCAACATTTTTATAAGGTCTCTGTTCAGTGATGATTAAAAAATCAAGGTGAAATTGCAACTATTTTGAAAATATGGATTGAGCCATACTGGGGCTAGTTATTGAAACTACCAATATCTTTGCAGTTTTTAGAGCTTCCTAAAATTAATATATTTTACACAAGATGTGCTGTAGGTAATGGGCCAAGAAAAGGAAAGAAAGGAAAAAAGGCTTTAAAAGCCACATAGCTATTGGTTTCAAAATACTTTCCGTGACCTAAATGTTGTTCACTTCCACTGGAGAAGTGACTCTTAAAAGCCCATGGAAGTCTGCAGCTCTTTAATTAATACTTTAATATTTCACATTAGGAAATTTGTTACATATGGCTA
>NW_005054837.1:28626-56641 GCF_000277835.1 Geospiza fortis
CCTTTTCTACAGATTCAGCTGGTTTGGTTGTTCAAGTTTGGGGTTTAATTCAGACAAAAGAAGCTAGAGTCATGTTTTGAGCTCATGTTCTCAAAAAAAAAATACAGGAGCAACTAGATGCTACTATCTCATTGATTTTCACAGGAGTCAGCCCCATTTCTCTTTGTAAATTTTTATCATTGAAATTTCAGTAGTCAAATGTTATGTTGGAAATCCAGAAAGAAGCAAAAGGCTATCAAGTGTTTCTCTATCTGAAGGTCAGATTTGTTTTTCTTCTTAATTTCATTTTGGTTTAGAGATTTTGTAGCTCAATAAAAATTTCTTTCTGAAATGCAAAAAGACAAAATGCAAATCCATTACTTGATGCTGAAGGATGAACAAGTAAGTTCTTAATTTTTTAATCATCCATATTAATAGTCTTCATTTGGCATGCACATAATGGCATTTTTCAAAGCATGTGAAAATACTTGACAGATCCTTTATTGAGCCTCTTAATACTTCATAGGATTAAATCTGTCTTCCAGATAAATGTACTAGTACTAATAATAATGTGATAAATACTACTTTTTACTCCTTTCTAAGCAATAATCAAGCTTCTGTACTCAATCTGAAAAGAATAAATTGCTTCTGGTGGTCCCTGTTTAAAGACATCTGAAGTGAAATGTGGAGATACGGTTAGTAGATAAGATCTGAGTAGATGACACTTTTTGTACAACAAATGAAAATTAATTCACTTTGTGACCTATTTAGAGAGCTCACAGCGTGGAAGGATCGAAGGTTAGGGAGGCAGGGTTGTAAGCAGTAGGGGTGGGAACAACAGTGACTCTGATTGGCAGCTCATGTAGGGCAATTCTTTTGTGCTGGAAAACAGAACACTACAATGGAATAGCTAAATATTCTAGGGAATAAATTAAGAGAACTAGACCAAAGGGGACTAAACCAAACTAAGGGGAAAGTTGAAAAAGAATTATTGTAGAATGGATTATTTTGGTGCATGTTTTGAGAAATTTGATTGCAGCGTTTTGATTGAGAATTCCCTGATACAAGGCCTTGCCCATTCCTAGGCCTTGCAGACTACCTGGTGTTTTATTACTGCTAATGTGATCATAACAATAAGTTTTTCATAGGCTGAAAGAGTTTAATCCTTTTTTAGCAGGTCACTGAGCAGGGGTGACTGAGGAACAGGTTTG
The DNA here is from genome assembly GCF_000277835.1 of Geospiza fortis. Classification (NCBI taxonomy): domain Eukaryota; kingdom Metazoa; phylum Chordata; class Aves; order Passeriformes; family Thraupidae; genus Geospiza; species Geospiza fortis. The sequence continues at coordinate 29,817 of NW_005054837.1, forward strand.
AAACACTCTTCTGAGCTGTAATCTCAATGAATATACTGTGTGTCAGCAAGTCAATCCTTTAATGCTAGACAGAACACTGAAACAAACTCTCAGAGAGGGGAAATAGTTTGCTTACTTGAGGTAGAATAGAGTCAGGGTTAAGACAACAGAAGGAAAAAACCCACAATCCTGCACTGACTACAGATCACAGAACTAGGGTGGTGAATGGGGCTTTGGAGAAATTGTGATCAGCATTCCAGGAGCGTATCCTGTTCTAAGGAATGGGAATGTGTTGGTTGTGCGTGGCCAGGTTTTGGCAGCGGGGTGGCTACAGGGGTGGCTTGTCCTGTGTCTGATGGAGCCAGTGCCAGCCAGCTCTGGGATGGATCTGCCCCTGGACAAGGCTGAGCCCATCATTCATGGTGGTGCCACCTGTGACCGTGTTCACAGGGGTCTGAGGATGAGGGAAGAGACGAGGACCTGACTCCATGCTTCAGAAGGCTTGATTTATTATTTTATGATATATATTACATTAAAACCATACTAAAAGAATAGAAGAAAGGATTTAATCAGAAGGCTAGCTAAGAATAGAATAGCAAAGAATGATAACAAAGGTTTGTGGCTCCGCCCTCTGTCCGAGCCAGCTGGGCTGTGATTGGCCATTAATTACAAACATCCAAGATGGGCCAATCACAGATCCACCTGTTGCATTCCACAGCAGCAGATAATCAATGTTTACATTTTGTTCCTGAGGCCTCTCAGCTTCTCAGGAGGAAAAATCCTAAGAAAAGGATTTTTCATAAAAGATGTCTGTGACATGCACCTCTGGGGTAACAGATTTTAAAAGGAGAAAAAGATACTTTGCAAGAGAAATTTGCAGCCAGAGAAGAAAGGGGTGAAAGTACATGAGAGGAACACCTATGTAGACCCTCTCACAACTACTCACAGAAGTGTTCTCTTCCTAATGCCCATCAGCAGAACATTCACTTGTTAAAATTGTGGCCTTTTAGAAGAATTGGTGTGGAAAGTGAAGAGGAAATGGTGGTTACAGGAGAAGGCTTAACAGACCAAGGGAAGCACTGAGGTGTCTTTTAGAATCTGAAAAAGAAAACCGAAGGAGTCATGTAAAAGTAGACAGAAATTAAATGTCTGAGTACAAAAATTAAGGCTAGTACAACTACGTGAGGATAACCAGAAGTCTAGAAAACAATACAAAGGAAAATGAGAAAATAACTTAAAACCAACCAGGGTAGCTCACACAGATGCATGAGAATTTAAAGGAAGGCAAAAGAGATGCATTTTTACTGCTCAATATGAACCAATATGGATATCAAGATAAACAGGAGCCCTGAAAGGCAGGTTGAATGAATTATAGTAGCATAGTAAGGAGAGTTCCTTAATTCAGCTCAGAGTATTTAAGGAAGTAGCCCAAGATTTTGAGATGCATAATTTTGTTATATTTAACAGAAGTGATAGCTTAATATCCTGGCAGTATTGCCGCAATCTTTTGCTGCTTTGTAACAACTTGGATGAAAGATTTTCTTCTGAGCATCTCAGTTTTAAGAAAGAGAAGGACAAAGAAGATAAACATACTGCCTATGCTTAGGCAGTCTTACTTTTCTTCTGGAATTCTTTACCACATTAGATTGCACCTGGGCTTTGGTTTCTTACTTTTCTTCTGGAATTCTTTAACTCTCTCTCCACATTAGATTGCACCTGGGCTTTGGTGAGATTTGTTCCCAGAATAAGTGTTTTCCTTCTTGCACCTGAAGTGGGCTAGTGTTGGAGGCAGCTGTCTGGCACATATCAAAACTGGGCTGCTTGGGGAGTTTAGAATACTTTTAAAGAGAAAGAAGGGATAGACAAGTATTCTCATATGCAAATGTTTACTTCTGGCTCCAAGAGACTTAGGGTATGACAAAATAGGTTTGATTTGTAGGCAAGATGATTTAGATTATATGGCAGGGAAAAGCTTTTCTGTGAAAAGGGGTAATTAAGCAGGAGGAAATAGCTTCCCTTGGGAAGTTATGAAACCTTGTCTTAAATAAAGTCTTTTTGAAACAAACATCTGTCGAACATCTGTCAGAGGTAGTCTGAACCTGTCTAGCCACACTTCAGTGGACGAGAGACTGTCTCAGCTTTCAAATCCGTTCCAACCTTACTCCTGTGATTCTGTGACATCACGGAGGATTTTTCTCCCTGACTGCACAAAAGCATCAGAGAGCCCCAAGCTGTAATTAAAACATCTGCTCAACAAAGAGGGGTTGTAAATCTCAACTCATAGGAGGCACACAATTAATGCTATCAAAGTGCCAGTTGCCTTCCACTTCAAACTTCTCTTGAGAAGAGCTTTTGGTACAGCATCTTAGCCATCAATAATTAATTTCTAATACTATTTTATTGGTTTAATATTTGTCCACTAATATAATGATCACATCTTTCCCTTTGACAAATAAGTCATATAAAAAAAGACAGTTATTCTCAAATAATTGTGTCATTCTGACCCAGTTATTTTGATGCCTTACTGATGTGCTTAGTAGTTATACAAATGGGATTTTCATACAAATGTAATCCCCTTTTATTGTAATGCAAAAATTAATTTTTATACTCAGTTATATTTGCCTGGCTTAGTGTCTGATAGTTATGTGCCCACTATCCTATGAATTTGCTGTTATTTCATTGCTTTTAGTTTTCTCTCTGCTCTGGATGCAAAGGTAAAATCTCTGATGCCTCCTGAATGAGGCTCTGCAGAATTCATTTCTTCTTGCCTCACAGACTGCTCATGTTTCCTTTGATCAGGAGAACAGTGAAATGGTCTATACTTTTATTAAACATACAAAAGTAATATTTTAAAATGACACAGTGTCAGTCCCACAATTTACATGAGCAACTTTCAATAAAACATTATTATGAAAGCAATCAGTAAAGTGATCATCAATCATTTATACTTTTCTGTAGAGTGTGATGTTTCTGTGAAAACATAATCTGAAAAGTTATGTTTCCCCATTTGCCTCTTTCAGGAAGACATTCAATTCTAAAACTACATGGTTTTCAGTGTGTTTGATCATTCAATTCACAAGTGTTCTGCTTTGACAGTGGAATAGTTAAGCAGTGAGAGGAAAGAAAGGAGAAGGAAAGACAAAGAGGAAAAGCAAAGGGGAGGAAAGAGGAAAGGAAGAGGAAGAAAGAAAGTAAGAGAGAGAGAAAGAGAGAAAGAGAGAAAGTAAGAGAGAGAGAAAGAGAGAAAGAGAGAAAGAAAGAGAGAAAGAAAGAGAGAAAGAAAGAAAGAAAGAGAGAGAGAAAGAAAGAAAGAAAGAAAGAAAGAAAGAAAGAAAGAAAGAAAGAAAGAAAGAAAGAAAGAAAGAAAGAAAGAAAGAAAGAAAGAAAGAAAGAAAGAAAGAAAGAAAGAAAGAAAGAAAGAAAGAAAGAAAGAAAGAAAGAAAGAAAGAAAGAAAGAAAGAAAGAAAGAAAGAAAGAAAGAAAGAAAGAAAGAAAGAAAGAAAGAAAGAAAGAAAGAAAGAAAGAAAGAAAGAAAGAAAGAAAGAAAGAAAGAAAGAAAGAAAGAAAGAAAGAAAGAAAGAAAGAAAGAAAGAAAGAAAGAAAGAAAGAAAGAAAGAAAGAAAGAAAGAAAGAAAGAAAGAAAGAAAGAAAGAAAGAAAGAAAGAAAGAAAGAAAGAAAGAAAGAAAGAAAGAAAGAAAGAAAGAAAGAAAGAAAGAAAGAAAGAAAGAAAGAAAGAAAGAAAGAAAGAAAGAAAGAAAGAAAGAAAGAAAGAAAGAAAGAAAGAAAGAAAGAAAGAAAGAAAGAAAGAAAGAAAGAAAGAAAGAAAGAAAGAAAGAAAGAAAGAAAGAAAGAAAGAAAGAAAGAAAGAAAGAAAGAAAGAAAGAAAGAAAGAAAGAAAGAAAGAAAGAAAGAAAGAAAGAAAGAAAGAAAGAAAGAAAGAAAGAAAGAAAGAAAGAAAGAAAGAAAGAAAGAAAGAAAGAAAGAAAGAAAGAAAGAAAGAAAGAAAGAAAGAAAGAAACTTCTTCCCAATCCTACTAAAGTACTAGAGTATTGCAAAGAAGATTCTTATCAGAGTCAACATTCAGGTATTGAGTCTTGCTGCATAATGATCATGACGATGACAATGGTGATGATGATGATAATGATAATATTAATAATGGTAAATAATTAAGGATGAGCTTTCAAATCAGTCATGTTAGTTTAACAATGGGGAGATTTATACTGACTTTCATGGGATCAGACACAAGTCAACAATGAGATCCTGTTTAAACATGTTTCTAATTGAGAAAGATTAAGAGTTCATAATGCAGTGTTACTGTACGTGTCCAATACAGTATTTGCACTACTTCTAATAGAATATTTGATAATTATTGGCAGAAAAAAGGATCCCACCATCAAAACAGTTGAAATACGTGCTACTTCCCAACTCTTGTACAAGCTTTTGACAATATTTTATTTTTCTATTGCCAAGTGGAAATATTCTGATTTTTTATTACCAAACGTAGTGTCTTACCTTAATATTTCCTACCCTCATTAAAAGCATTGTACATTATGGGCTTTTCTTCCCCACAAAGATTGCAGCTTATGGAAACAATTAATGGAAGAAAAGTAGTACAGGACAACTAGATCCTGAGGAATCCTGAATTAAAAATATTTTTACATCTGGACTATCTTTGGGACAAGCATATTTTTGGCACTATGCTAGGCAGTGTAAATTACGTTTTTTGATGCTTGCAAAATGTTCAATGAGCTGGTAAAAGGCTTTTCACTACCTATCTCATTTTTTTTGGAAGGGAAGAAGACCCTCAGCATCCTACATTTGGCCAAACAAGGATGTAATGATCTTCCTGAGAGATATTTGCATTGTTTTCCTGTGTAGTCTTTGTACCAAAACATCAGGAAACACAGGGAAATTTGAAGAGGAAGAAACTCCTAAGGTAATTTCCTTTTAGTGCTTTTAACTACAAGGCTATGAAAATAAGAGAAATTGAAAAGGAGTGTGTTTTTTTTTCTTCTTCTACTGTTATTCACCCAAAATCTTCTGTCTTTTATAGCATAATAGATCACTAATCATGGCAAGAGTGAAATAGATTTTTATTTAAAAAAAAACAACAACATAGGAACAATCTTATTTTCTGTATTTTGCTCTTGTAATGAGCACAGAACTTAAGAGGTCACCAAGAAATTCACAGAGTGATTCTGTGGAACAGTTGGGGAATGGCACAGATATTTTTAAGCTTAACTTCCTTTGGTGAGTTAATGTTCAAAGTCAAATAAGGCAATCCAGTCTGCCTAAAATATCTTGAACTGAACTGAACCCTCAGTGCCTGTCTTGACCTTTAGTAGAGTTGCTCAGTGCAAGTCTCAATTCCCACTTTTGACAAAATCACTACATTTTATAATTACTCACACGACCAAAAGCGAGACATCCAACCGAACAAAAAAAATAAACAACACCAAAGCTTTTAAAAAGCATTTAAAAAATCTGTTACCACTGTGTGTCTTCAATAGCTTTTTTTCAAAAAGAATTCAAAGTCAGAAAATGAGAGCATTTTTTTTTCAGTGTAAATGTTCCAGTGTGCTTTTCTCAAAATTAATTATTCAATGTTAAACTTCACAACCTATAAACAGAAAATGGTATCAAATTAGTACGCTGTGTGTTTATCACAAACAGCTGAGTGTGAATTTTATTTGCTCTAGTAAAGCTCCCTGTGTCAGTTGCATGTGTCAAGGCATTTAAACACATAAATGCTTGTTGTATTCTAAATGCATATTCTGTTATATATTTGTTCCAGAGAGAGTAGATATCACTGCTTGTTTAGAAACACGTAAGTTTGATATTTATTACACTTTCCTCCTTGAAAATGTCTTTAAATGTCACTTGCAGTTCAAAGAAAAGAATTTTTTAGCTTTTACTTCTGGAAACAGCTTGCTTCATATGATCAAAAAGACAAATTTATATACTTTGATTTAGTTGTCCTTTCAAAATAGCAATGTAAGAGATCATTCAAGAACTGTAAGCAGGTTCTGTTTTGCATATGCAAATATTCTTCTATGGAGAAAATAAGACAAAAAACTTAGTAATTTGAAAAACGTTGAAATTTTTTATTGCGCTTTTATTTGCATTCATTGCTAAACAAAATATTTTAATTGTAGATCTTTTGTTAAAACTGATATTAGGGGACCAAAATAAACCATGAATGATGATGATAAAAGAAGTTGAGCACTCAATAATAAATGAAATATCTCTTTTGAAGAAAGTGAAGCAAATATGAATGAAATTCCATACTAAAAAGGGTTCCAAAGTACTATAGGACAAATTTTGACCCTGGAAGCATAAGGAGATCTCCTGTTGAGCTCAGTGATGCATGTGAGGGCAAAATTTGACTTAATGTGTCTGAAATGTGAAAAAGAAAGTTTATGAAAGGCCATTAACTTTGCTAACCTACAAGGCCATCACTCTGTTCCCCTTTCTTACTCATGAAGAGCAAGGTCCAAGAGCAAAACTTCTTGCCCTGTGCTACTTATTTCAATGAGATCTTTCATCTTTCTTTTGTTCAGGAATTATCATACTGGATTGTGTACATATTTGAGGCTATGTAACTATATGAAACTGCCTTCTTTTGTAGTAGAAACTTGTTCAACACCTGTCAGAGTACAAATATCCTACTTATGAAAGATGTGTTTGTTTTTTTTTTTTTTTAATAGACTCAATGAGTCTACATCAATAAAAGGTCTAAATCTGATGGAAAAGATGTTTACCTGAATTCTAAATTTTGAACTATAGTCCATGTGGCATAGAAAAAACCGTAGGTAGTGGAAATTAAGTAAATATTCAACAGGAAGGACACATAGCTCATTCTTTTAGTGTTTAGCAACAGTTTTTCCTTTCTGAAAGAAGTTCTCCTAAAAAAAAAAAAATAGGGTTCCAGTGATTTACCTGAAAGTAAAATAGTAATAAATGTAGTAATAAAATAGTAATAAAAAACCCCCTGAAAGTAGAGTAGTAATAAATGCCTCATCGTTGCTGTACAGTAGCAAGGCAGAGTACATGGATGTGTATGGGATGGTGAATTTATTTCAGTTTGAACTCCTGGGACACAACTCCTCTTGATAGTCTGGCTTCATAGGCTGATCAAGAGTGAGGAGCTCGTTGTTCTGGTAAAGGAAATTTCACCTTTGTAAGAGTAATTATGTATATTTGTTCAGAGAGACACTGAGACACAATGGATAAGAGTAAATCCATGTCCTAACATAGCTGAAATTTACATTTTATTCTGTTTTTGTTTTTTTTTTTATTTACAAATGCCAGGTTTCTTAGCACAAGATATTTATATCCATAAAAAGAAGGAAGTGAGGAAAAGGAAGGAAAGAATAAATCTGAATAACAATTCTAAAGTGTAAAGAAAGAAAAGTGAAAAGCATCTTATTACAGCATGGAGAATGGTTATGGACCTTATCACCAATAGGCCATTGTCTGAAATGTGGAACATGGAAATATAGAGGTCAGAATTAAGAATCTATGGAAATTAAACTTGTCACCTGTGATGCATTTGCCATATGACAGGAATTCAATTGCCTGCCTCCTTCCACTGCCTGAGTGTCGCAGACAACTTTTATGAAAAATCCTTTCCTTAGGATTTTTCCTCCTGAGAAGCTGAGAGGCCTCGGGAACAAAATGTAAACAATGATTATCTGCTGCTGTGGAATGCAACAGGTGCATCTGTGACTGGCCCATGTTGGATGTTTCTAATTAATGGCCAATCACAGTGAGATGGCTGGGACTCTTTCTCCGAGATACAAACTTTTGTTGTCATTCCTTATTATTCTATTCTTAGCTAGCCTTCTGATGAAATCCTTTCTTCTATTCTTTTAGTATAGTTTTAATGTAATACATATCATAAAATAATAAATCAAGCCTTCTGAAACATGGAGTCAGATCCTCATCTCTTCCCTCATCCTGGGACCCCTGTGAACACCGTCACACCTGAGGTACCTGAGTGTCCCAGGTGAGTGGCCAGACCTCACCAGGCAGAAGCATCTCTGCAGTTTGAGGATGTCCCATTGTGCTGAAATCAGGAAAGCATTTCAAAGAGCAGAGAGAGCCAAGTCTGCTCATCCCTATTGAATCAGCCTTGTAAAACCTGCAATGCCTATTATGCGTGCACACACAACAAAAGGCTGGAGAAGAAGGGAAGGACAAGGAGGATGAATTCACCAGTCTTCTCCTTTTGTAGCTTTTTAAGAGCTTGTTAAAGAAAAACAGAAGGAGAAGATAGAAGATGCAGAAAAAAATAGGTGAGGAAGACTAATACTCCAAATGTAAATTATAGATGTGATATTTTGTAGGTACTTATAGGCGGAGTTGCTGGGAACCTGAATTGTAGTTACATAATTTTTTAAGCTTTCAGGAAGTCAATTCATAGCAGAGCTTGTTTTCTGAAGAAGACCCACGAGAGGAGTGTTGTGGAGTAACTGTTCTGATGTTTGTATTCTCATTACTAACACACTTCTTTTCCACACTTTTTCTCCTTGTTTTGAAATAATGTAAAATGCTATAATGTTAATTTGTACAAAAAAATAGAGAAGAAGAAATTGGTTAAACAAAAAAAAAAAAGAAATTAAAAAATTAAAAAATTTAAAAAAAAAGAATGCAAAATGCACTCTCAAAATGAAAAAATAAAGAGGGAGTTCTATAGGAATTTAACAAATGGTTGCATTGGGATTATTTACAATTGAATTTTTCATTGCTAATCATGTACCCCAGGGAGCAAGCCTTACAGTACTCTTCTACTATTCTAGCAGATACTGCCCCACCACAGAGGTTACTAAAGGTAATTAATCATTATAGTTATATAGTTATAAAGTTATTAATCATTATATGATACCCTACATTAGTTGTTTTACTTGAGTATTGTGGGAGCTTTGTTATCATCATAAGATTTCATATGGCAGGAAGACAGCTGAACAAATTACCTGAATGTTGAGTCAGCTATAAATGCTCCCTGTGTGTGATGAGTATTTCGATTATCAGGAACTTTTAAACTATTACAAGTGGGGCTGCATGTTTAAGATGAAAATATGTTATTTCTTTGACATCTCCCTTGCTCCTCTCCAGTCTGCAACTGGGCTATTTTTTAAAAAGATAAATCATAAGATTAATTTCCTGTCCTGTTGTGATATATCAATATTTGTTGTTCTTAGAAATATACTTTTTCTTCCTATTATTTTAACTAAGAAGGTTTTCACATGGTCCTTACATTTTTCTTCTCTTCTTGTTTAAGTGCTGTATAAGTGACATGCAAGCAAATAAAGTTTGCAGTAATATTAGCAGTGGGGATGATTGGTTGGGACATAGTGAAGCTCAATTTTATTTTCAAATATTTGAAATATGTATGACCAACACAACTATTCAGTACATATTTAGATCATGGGTGTAGATTTAATTAAGTAAAATGATCGCCATATATGAAGATATGCTATTTACTGATGCAGTAACTTGTGCTGTACTGCACAAATTATCATTTTTATTTCTATTTATTTCATCCTCTCCTATTTGAAATGTCAAATGTATGATTTTATTTATTCTACTTATATCCGAAAAAAATAAAGAAGGTTTTTTTTGCAGATATAGTAAATGCAAACATTAAAAGTGATAAAGAAATGACATTTTGATTTAAAAAGAAAAAGTTATTTACTGTTATAAAAGGGTAAACTTATGTCTTAGTCTTCTTTAAAAATTCCATGTCTTACCTACTTTATATTATGATATGGCTACTTTTACATAATGTCAGCTGTTTGCATCCTCTAAACAACTATAACACACACTTGTGTCTTCAAGACAAAATAATATGCTTCCAATAAAATCCACCCCAAAACCAAAAGTGATGGAATTTAAGTTCCATAATGTATAATTAAATGTGAGTGGGCAGATCTAAAATGTCAATGCTAATGCATTATAAAGAAAAAAAAATGTTTCACAATGAATTTTATACTTCATATAGCTGATATTCTTACTGCTAGAATATAGCTAGGTAACATTTATTCCCTAAACATAGGGAAAACATCTTCCACCCTCTTAGCTAGTACTTCTTCACTCTAGAGGCAGCAACAAAATCTTTTCCCAAAAGATAGCTTAAGTAAATAGTAATGGATTAAAAGGCAATTAACTTTTTGGTTAAAGACCAATGCAAATTGGCATGGCTAATACTTTCCGCCACCTGTTTCTTTATTTACTTATTTTATTAAACGATTGCAATGGATTCACTCCAACTCCTCCAAAAATAGTGTCTGTATCAGAAATATCATCATAGCTGGCATTGATTGTCGTGGGTTTTAGCAGCTCCAGACAGAAGTTAACTGGCATGAAGACTGAACTACCACTCCATACAGAGAAAAGTTACCTTAAAGCTGGAGTTTACTATATCTCCATAAAACCAGCAAATGGATGTTTGCTTAAAATGGTGTCTACAGGGATGAAACAGAAGCCATAAAAATAAACTGTAAAAATAAGATTACTGTGTAGCCACCATTCGGACATGTAGATTAAAATAAGGAAAAGCCACGGGGCCAACATCAAATATCTAATAAGCATATGAGAGAAGATACATATAGTCTTAGAAAAAAAACCCAAACATAAAGTAGGAAATGAAAAAAAAAAAAAACAACAAAAAAACAACAAGCAACAGACAAGCTCAGTGTTGTTTTTCTAATAGTTTCATTTGTTGAACAGTATAAGGACAATTTACCCTTTTCTCATGATACCATGTATACATTCTGTTCAGAGTCAGAAGAGTCTGTTCAAATGTAGGAGATAATATAAAACCATTAGGCTTTATAGATTTTCTTATAGATTTATAGTGGTGGGGGATATTGTAATTAAGGCACAATGTATAAATCAGAGAGATAAATTATGAAACTGGAGTAGTCACAATGATCAAATTAGAGCTTCTGAATATCATGGACCATAGGATTCCTCCTCATGTTTTGTGTTTCATGTTTCCAGAAGATCTTTTAGAGGAGAAAGTCAATTATTTTTGTTATGAATTAAAAAAAAAAAGGAATTAAAATGCAACAGCATGTATTCTAGTTCAGGTCTAGATGAACAGTTGTAATGGGTGATTATTAGTGCTTTTACAGTTAATTAAGTTTTGGTTTGGAAAGGAAACAGAAAAAAGACTGAATCCAAACCAAAAATGTTCAGTTCAGTCTTAGAACCAAATATATATGCTGTTTCTGCATCTGTTTTGAAGAAAAGAAGCTGAAAGCTGCCAGAAATGTATAATCTGTATTTTGGTCCTTGGCTAAAAGATAACCCTGGGGGCTGATTTCAGTTGCTGCTCATCTAGCAACCGGATCATAGCAGCAGGCAGGAGGAGAGGATAAAGAAGATTTTCTCTTGATCCTTCCTTGCCCCTTTGTCTTGATTTTCCTTTCTGTCCTTAGGCTTGTTTCAATTGCTTTTTTTTGTTTCTCTCAACGACGCATTGTTGGGATTCTCTCCTAAGTCCTGATTAATTTCTCATAAGCACTCTAACAACTCTCATGTGGCAGACGTGTATCCGAACCAAAATGAGAGCAACGTGTCCCAGCCAAACACTCAGGGGGGACAGGGATCAGCTCCACAAAGGCCCAGCATATTCCATTCTCTTACAAATTCCGTGGCAGACCAGCTGAATACCTTGGAGACTTTTCTTATCTGATGTCATGGGTTTTAGTTCTCTGTAGTTTCATTTTTTTTTTTTTTCAAAGAGCATGTACCTATCTGCTAGAGATCCAAATGAAACTCAGTGACCTACAATGGATTTGTGTGCATAGAACTGTCATCGACTTCTTGTGCATTAATAATTTTTTAACCACCAAATCTGTCCAATTTCAGATGCATTCTGATATAAAAAGAAAATTCAGGTTAAGGATTTTTTTTTAAGAGACACTGCAGGATACTGAAATGAAAGAGGAAATGCGACCGTGTTCACAGAGGTCTCAGGTTGAAGGAAGAGATGAGGATCTGACTCCATGTTTCACAAGGCTTGATTTATTATTTTATCATATATATTACATTAAAACTCTACTAAAAGAATAGAAGAAAGGATTTCATCAGAAGGCTAGCTAAGAATAGAATAGCAAAGAATGATAACAAAGGTTTGTGGCTCAGGCTCTCTGTCCAAGCCAGCTGGGCTGTGATTGGCCATTAATTAGAAACAACCAACATGGGCCAGTCACAGATGCACCTGTTGCATTCCACAGCAGCAGATAACCAATGTTTACATTTTGTTCCTGAGGCCTCTCAGCTTCTCAGGAGGAAAAATCCTAAGGATAGGATTTTTCATAAAAGATGTCTGTGACAAGGAAAGGAAGAGAAAATCAAATAGAGGAAAACTAACTAAAGAAAAGTCAGAGGGCAAATCTAGTGCAGATCCAAAATTAAAAGTCAGAAGTGATGATGAAGTATGAAACAGCCCCACACACGTTTCACCCAGGAACTGGGACTGTGGGGACTATTGTAAAACACTACAGTTTCAATAAGGGAAACCTGACTGGGAATTTTCTGCAGTCCTATGAGCCAGAACACATGTCTAACCTTGAATTAGGTAAAATCAAATTACAGCAAACAGAACCAACATTTCAACAATCTTTGCTCATTTCCTTTCTTTCTGTAATTTTAGAAGATTAGAATTTGGAAATGTTGAATTAAACTGAGTTTCATTTTAAAATCTTTCAGACACTACATGCATGCCACTCCATTAGAAAAACTATCTTTTGTATTTCTTTTTTTAATCCATTTTCCTAGCACTTAGAGATATTTTTATAGTTCAACACACTTTTGGACTGATTTAAAGTACTCAGGAAGAGCCTTTTACCTGAGAAAAAGAAAGCTGAGAGAGGATACCATGAAGACTTAACAAAGTGGGAAGATGGCAGATGCAGACCTGTTTGCTGAATTTCACAGAACTGAAAGGGGAAACCACTGAAACTACTAAGAGATATGATTAAATTAGGAAAAAAACTACCACTTTTTTCCTCAGTGGTCAATGAACTTCTGCCTTTTGAAGGGAAAACACTCTCAGGAGATTCAAAGCAGAGTTAAGCTTAGAGAGGTACTTGCAGGAGCAGGCAAAGGTGTCTCTGTCCCTAACTCAGGGAATTCCAAGGAATACAGGGGGAATACAGGACTACATACAATGGCCATGTTTTGTGTCCTCCCTAAATGGCTTTCACTTCTCTCCCTCTTTAAAGCAGACCAATGATCTTAATCTCTTTTCAAAAAAACAGAGGAAAATATAAACTATTTGTGAATTTACCTGGATTTCTCACCAAACACAAAGAAACCTCAAAGAAAAGATTTATGGGGCTTTATTGGGTTTTATGGATTTAAAGTGTAGCCAGAAAACAAAATAAAACAAAGCAAAACAAAAAAAATTAAATTTTATTTTCTGTGTTTCTTCCAGACATTACTGGAAACAACAGGAATGAAAAACAGGGCTTTCAAACCACTGTCTTAAGTTTTCAACTAACATAATAAAATATTTTGCTAATTCAATTTTCTTTTATTTTAGATTACTTGCAGTCTAGATTCTGCTTTTGTCATCATCTGAACACTTGAAGGAAATTTATAACTAAAGTTGGGTTACTTTTTTGGTTGTTTTAACATTCAAGTCATCGTTAAAAAGGCAGCTCCTGCAGGGCACATGAAATTCTCGTCTAAGTAAGAACAGAATTACAGGGTCAGTAATGCTGCAAACCTCCCAAATCTCTGTCTGTGCCTACTTGTAAGTATAAAAAATTCATTCATTTTCTTTGGCATTTTTTTTTTAATTTTGGCCATTTGGCACTATATGTGAGAAACTAAACAGGTAATAGATCAGAGTGGTAAGTCAGGATTTGGACATTATATTCCTCTGCAGTTATTTCTAGGGAAAATAAGTAAAAATTATAAAGCTGTTCACATACCCAAGTGCCTCACAAAACAAAGTTAAATTTCCAAGAGCTTCCTGAGAATGTAAGGAAGGGATATACCTTTATAAATATGTAGTGATGGCTCCATTGTGCTTGGCATTCAAAATACTTCTAAAATTGCTTTAACATGAGATAAAAAAATTGATAATATTAATTAATATTAATATTAATCACTTCTAGAAAAAAAATCCAAATTCCTATTGCTACATATTTACGAGGGAAACTACACACAATCTTACAGATACTTTGCTCAGGCTCATATGAAATAACATCAAAACCATATGTGACTTGAAGATTTTTTTTAATAAGAATTAGGAACAGAATAAATCTGTTTTGTCAAATAAGAATTTGCTCTTATTTGACAAAATCTTTTTATACAGACAAGGCTTAATCATTCCTATAGGCAGAAGCAAAAAATATGTAGACTTTATTTTACAATTAAGCTTTGCTCTTATTAGGCAAGTTGTCCAGAAGGGGTCTCAGACTGTTGCTTCCTCACATGTTTTATCTTCTGGCTATCTCATGGGTTTATTGCTTTTTCTGTCACATCAGCTGTCACCTGGACAATATTGTCAATCACGACTCAATAAATCAGTGCAGCAAGCAGCAGACTTGTGAAGAAGAGCTCAGATGTAGAAAGTGAAACAAATGGGATGGAAAATGGTGATTTCATGTTTGTCCATCGATCTTCTCTATAGATTTAGCGTGTGCTACTAAGGAGGAGAACACAGGAATATTTTAAAATGTTATTTAAATAATTCTTGTTCAGAATTTAAATTTGCATTTAGCATCATCCTAGCAGAACCTGAGATACTGTGTTGCAACCAGAAACCTTTTCAATATCTTTTAAATTTGTATGAAGCTTTTTGAATAAGATTTAAAGGTTGATATAATCTTAAAAAGCTGGGAAGAAACTCAGTATATTGTTGCTTAATTTGATATCATATCACAGTGTTCATATTTGCACCAGAGTTGGGACCATAGGGACTGTGATTCTGGAAGTGAAGTAATCTTACACACACAATTACAATATAAAAAAATTACAATATAACATGCTTTTTGAAGGTATAAGTGTTGTAAATTAGGCTACCATTTTTTTTCCAAGAGGAAGGAAGAAAAATTCTGTAGAATTCTTTATTCTTTCTTTTATTATTTTATTATTTCCTTTTATTATTTTATTATTTAGAACTTGCCATTTGCTGTCTAAAAATCTCAATTTTCAAGTGATTATTCTCCTAAAATGAGTTAGATTTAACATTCTTACAAAGATTTTATCTTCATACAAAGCTCAACAATGTGAATAAAATTGATTTGAACAACATATGTTTGCAGAATAAATGCTACTTCCATGTTTGCTGCCTAGAGTTTGTAGCCTAGATTCCTCACTTGTAATTATTAGTGGTGATATTTGATTTAGAATCTTTGATTATTGTTTCCAATCACAATTAAGATAAATTGAATCATTATGTTTCAGATTGAAAACCAATAAAACAATCTTCAGGACATTACAAAAAATCTTTACTTTCCTGGGACCCCTTTGAAAGCAGACACAGATTTTTAAGGTATTTTCTTGAGACACAGATTTTCCAAGATGTACTCTTATATTAAGGTTCCTAAGCTATTATAAAAATCTATTTTTAGTTATTTCAAAGGAAAACATAAAAGAAAATAACCTGGCACTCACATAACCATTTCCACCCCTCTGGCAAAGATAACATTAATAGTGAATTAAAGCTCCTTTTTTCACCATGTTTTGTTTGGCTTTCTTGCTCTTAATTAAATAATTCACATCACCACTGTGAAGCAGAAAGTGAATTATTTCAACAGTGTTAAAATAGGAGATTAAAAAGGTCCAGTTGATATTTTATCTCCCACCCTGGTTTACCATCACATTAGGACTCGTAACATTAAATTTTATCTCCTGTGTAAATTCTGGGAGTGTTTTCAGCTGTGACATGGTGCAGGCGTTGTAAACTACTTGGAACATCTTTCCTGTGTTGTTACACCTCCTGGAAGATTCCTGGAGTGGCTTTAGCCTGGCTGGGTTCCAGGAACCCAGGAAAGTCACTCCCTTACTGCCCTCTGCAGCTGGACAGATGAGAGAAAACACAACAGAGGGTTCATGAGCTGAGACAAGGACCTGGAGAGATCACTCACTGGTTACTGTCACGGGCAAAACAGGCTTAAATTAGAGACATTAATTGGACTTATTACTATCAAAATCAAGAGCAGGGTAATGAGAAGTAGAATGAAAACTTCCAAACGCTGCTGTTGTTTCCCCACTGCTCCCTCCTACCCCAGCAGTGAAAGGAGATGGGGAGTGGGGGTTAATGGTCAGTTTGTCATCCATGGCTTCTCCCACTGCTCAGGGAGAGGAACCATGTCTCAGACATCTTTTATGGAAAATCCTTTCCTTAGGATTTTTCCTCCTGAGAAGCTGAGAGGCCTCAGGAGCAAAATGCAAACATTGATTATCTGCTGCTGTGGAATGCAACAGGTGCATCTGTGACTGGCCCATGTTGGATGTTTCTAATTAATGGCCAATCACAGTCAGCTGGCTCGGACTCTCTGTCTGAGCCACAAACCTTTGTTGTCATTCCTTTCTATTCTTAGCTTAGCTGGCCTTCTGATGAAACCTTTTCTTGTATTCTTTAAGTATAGTTTTAATGTAATATATATCATAAAATAATAAATCAAGCCTTCTGAAACATGGAGTCAGATCCTCGTCTCTTCCCTCAACCTGAGACCCCTGTGAACATGGTCACAGTGCTGTCCTTCAAGCACAGGCTGCTCCACCATGGGAACAGGGCCCCTCTCTCCACGGGCCTCCCACAGGTTCACAGCCTCCTCCAGGCATCCACCTGCTCCAGAGTGGGGCTCCTCAGGGGCTGCAGGTGCATCTCTGCGTCCCTGGGGGTAATAGGAGCCTCCTCCAGCCAGGTCTCATAAACTCTTGGAAATCTATTTCTCACCTAAGATAGCTCAGCTACCTTCAGAGGCATAAAATCAGCAGGATGGCTTCTGTTGCAGCGTTGGAAACAAAAAGGTTTTAATAAAAGGCAGAATAACAAACTCCTTACAGAGAAAAACCAAGCCAGGGCAAGAGGCCCTTGCTCCTGGTAAAACACCTCACAAAAGCAATTAGTTTTTTTGTTCTCTTCTTTTTCTAGTAAATTGCCCAGGCAGGACTTTTTGCTTCCTGTCCAATTAGCTATCCTTAAGTTTGAGGTGAAGTCCTCCAGGCCGATGAGATGCCTTTTCACCTAACTGAGGAGAGAAACTTCTGGGCTTCTTTCCTTTTTCAGGGGACAAAGGGTAGTTTCGTCACTCTGTCATCAGGGGACACATTCCTATCCCTGTGGATCTCCGTGGGCTGCAGGGACACAGCTGCTTCACCATGGTCTGCACCATGGGCTGCAGAGGAATCCCAGCTCTGGTGCCTGCGCCTTCTCCTGCACTGACCTTGGTGTCTGCAGAACTGACATCTCACATCATCTCACTCCATTCATCTGGCCACAATTACAGCTGCACAATAACTTTTCTTCATCTTGAATCTGCTGTCACAGAGGTGTTACCCCCATTTCTCATTGGCCCAGCCTTGGCCAGCAGCACATTTGTCTTTGGAGCTGCCAGGGGCTGGCTCTGCCAGCAGCTTCTCGCAGGAACCACCCCTGTAGCCCCGCTGCTGCCAAAACCAGCCCATGCAAACACTTTCTCAGGAAGGCTTGAATAAAAAAAAAGTCTAGAATGTTTAGGTTAACTTATTCATCCAATGCTTAGGGATGTCATGTGCCCCCAGATACAAACCACAGGGCACATCAAACATACATTTGATCACTTATTTTAAGAAATACTCTTGTATTCATAGCAGTCATCTGAAGTTTCAACAGTAAACCAGGTAAAATTATAATCAGGAGTAAGGTGTGCAATACTGTTAGATAAAGGTGGTTTATTTCTAAGTAAACTTAATAAAGGTGGTTTATTTCTAAATGCTCTAACTGGACAAAATTAGAAATGTTTCTCTAGTTCACTGACTACAGTGGGACTGATGAAGGACAAGTAAACGGGGTTCTGGCTGAACGGCATAACAATAAAAAAAAATTGAATGATAAATTTAAAATAAAAAATAATACACAAAAAACCCCCTTATTTATTCAATGCTTAGGGATGTCATGTGCCCCCAGATACAAACCACAGGGCACATCAAACATACATTTGATCACTTATTTTAAGAAATACTCTTGTATTCATAGCAGTCATCTGAAGTTTCAACAGTAAACCAGGTAAAATTATAATCAGGAGTAAGGTGTGCAATACTGTTAGATAAAGGTGGTTTATTTCTAAATAAACGTAAACAATAAAATTTATTTCTAAATAAACTTTAAAAAGGTGGTTTATTTCTAAATGCTCTAACTGGACAAAATTTGAAATGTTTCTCTCATTCACTGACTACAGTGCAATTGATGAAAGACAAGCAAAAGGGGTTCTGGCTGAACAGCATAACAATAACAAAATAATTGAATGATAAATTTAACATAAAAAATAGTGCGCATTTATAGTGAAAACCAAAATATATTAAAGATGCATGCATCTACATAAGGCAGAATTACAGCCATTTACCTGGTTTAAAGGTGATCAACAACATGTGATCTGTAAAATGATCCAAGTATTAGTTTTCTCTCTCTCTTTTTTTTTCCTCCTGATTTAGGTGGGTTTTTTATTACCTGCAATGGTGTGATTTTGGTTTTCACTGAGTAAGTGGCATTTATTTCCATAACCAGACTAATAATTCAAGTAACAAGCAGCTCATGGAATTGTAAACTAAATTTTTTTTTCTTCTAAGTTGCTGGCATATTTCTTACATATAATGGCAAAATATTTAGCACTCAAGAGAAATGGACAAACTAGATGAATCTAGTTTACCAGAAGTCATAAATTAAATTCATAAGAAAACACAAAGCCATCACCTTTCCTCTAAACTCTCAAACATCTGATCCAGTAATTAATATATTTTTAATTCAAAATTTTCAGGACTTTTTCCAAGGTATGAAAAGGGTTGTTTTTTTCTTTTTTTGTCAGCATTGTCATAGTTAGAATATGGTTAAATATCTTATTTATGATAATGAATAAGTACAATAAGTATGATGGACTATTTCCTGAAAATGCATACTGTGTTGTATTCACACACAATTAGATAAATGGGCAGTGTCTGTCCAAGAAACAAAAAAAGACAATCTTGAAAGCTGTTTTTAAATTCCTTTCTCTTCTTTTCCAATCTGCTAGCAGCAGAGAGTACAACTGAAACCTTGCTTTGCTGATAGGTAAGCCACCTACAGTAAATATCTAATTTACTCCATTTTTGGTTGTAAATCAGAAGGGATTCTACTGTAGGTTTAGTCATTCAAATCCCAATACAGATATTTATTTATTTATTAATTCTGACTATGAAATCCTGAAATACTACTGAGGTATCAGCTGAGACTGCAATAGCCCAAAATGTGACTTTTCAGTCCTCTGTCCATAGCTGAGTTATTTCAGGAATGTAGAAGTTCTTCTGCTGTTGAGCTGTGCTTTTGTCACAAATACACTTGACTCTCTTGTTGGATTATCTGGTCGGGTGGATTTACTTCCTCAATTCAACCTGAAGTTTTGAAAATGTCTGGAATTTGATATTAGCTGTTGGAAGGCTTTTGGAAATTTATGTCGAAAATATGCCTGCCACAAACCTGGCTTGTGACAATCTCTTTTTAATAGGAAATTCCCTCGTCAGTCAAGATCCAGGGGAAAAGAATCAGTAGGGTACTAACACTGGTGTAAGGCATCACTTACATTTCTTACACTTTTATTGGTAGGACTGCTGCACAAACTCCTATGGGCTCAACAATAATAAATTTTTGCTCAACAAAATAAAGGTTCCCTCCCTGTATTTTCTCATGCATCTATGCAGAAAAAAAATATTCCACTGAAGATATTCCTGCAGGACTAAAAAATCGTTTTTTCCATATGAAAATATTTCAGACTGCATCCGCAAATTTTCTGTGTTTGGAAAATAAATTGTAAGTCTAGCCACCATTAACATCCACAAATTTAGCAGTAAAGAATGTTTTATTACCTGCTCTGAGCATGTCAGTTCTAAAGTGGCTCCTTCACTGGTGCTACAAAACACCTTCATCCCTGGAAGTTCTTCCTCAGCACTGCTCTGATGCTGTTTATGTTGATTTTCTGTGGTGTTGTAGAGATGGAAGGAAGGGGGTTTCTGATTTCCTGTTGCATCTGCACTACTTGGGTCACCCGTGGCACTGTGGATATTTATAAATCTTCATAGCCGCGTGGCCATTTCATTATTCCAATATTGTTATCTTTGCTTTTTTATTTGTGCTGATATTTAAAATAAATCAAATAGTGGGAACTGCTAATGTAATACATTTGTTGGGATACTTTTAGAGGAGTTACTGCCTACTACAATTAGCAGGTTTAGGGCAAATATACTTTTAAATTTGTTTTGAAAGCATGGAACTTATCCAGCAAGCCCTCCTTTGGTTTCATAAAGTGCATGTAACTCACAAATCATTGAGTCTGTCTGAAAGAAGATGCTCAAAAGACATAGTAGGTGAGGGAGGGAGGGAACTGAGTACTTTGAGTAAATAGTTTAGAGATGGAGCAGAGAAAACCTTATTAACTTGAAGGTTGAAATGTACTCATACCTGTGGTGATTATGAGTTTTAATGGTGAACTCAACAACAGGAGCACCTGTCTGTCAATGTAGCTATCAGGAGTGGCCAACGTTAATTAGGTTGATTAGTGAGTGATACTGGAGAGTTTAACTTTCAAATATTACATTCAATGAGGCCTTCTCACCTAGCACGGGAAGAATGAGTTTCTAAGAGTTAATTCCTCAGGGATAGCAAATCAATGCAGACATGATTTGTATTTCTTAGAGACTAGATACCAACTTGTAAGAGGGATGCTCAAAACCTCTCAAAGCACAGTGCCTAAAGAACTTCAAGTGCACAGAAGATGGTACGAGAAGGCTTTAAAAGGACAGCTGAGCACTGAGTGGGAATGGAGAACAGCTGAAGTTGTGAAAAGGTGAAGCAGCTGGGCTTATGTTGTTTTTTTTCAGTCAGATTTGGGATGAGGGTGAGATTTCATCTTGCTGGTGGAATATGTTTCTTTGTGACTGCTGTATGTTATCTGTGTCCTGCCTTGTCTCCAGGGTGTGAAAAGAATACTTTTTCAGTTCTGTGATAAAGAGGTGAGACATGAACCAATGGAATAGAGGAGATACGTTAATTTTTGCTGATGCTTAGGTGTATGGTTAGCTCCTCTGGGGTGCCAGTGTTGTTTTCTTGAAAGTTTGCATGCTGTTGTCTCTGTTTCTTTTCTCTCTGAATTCTTTTCCTTTTGCTAGGACTCAGAAGTTTTATCTGAAGATAAGTGTTGCTTCCTTCTTATTCAGGCTTCTAGAAGAGACAAATAAAAATATGAGGATTTGAGGCAGTACCACTTAAGTTTCTAAACTTAATTAATAGAGAGATCTCCCTACTTTGTGTCTTCAACTTTCCTGTTCATAATTCTGTTGTACAGTGAGTCTGTGATGAGTATATACCACTTTACTTTTGCCTTTTGTTTTTTCTTGTATCTCTGTGTGTTGTTTTTGAGAAAGAAGATGAGGGCATATGAAGCTAAATCATTTAGGGAAATGGATATTTATAAGAACACTTTGTGAGTCTTAAGCAATCTGCAAGTTTTTTATGATTCTTGGTTTTTGGAGGGTATTAGGATGGGGTTTTTTTGTTGCTGTTCTTTTTTTTTCTGGTTGGGGTTTTTTGTTTCTTTGTTTGGGGTTTTTTGAGTGTGTGTTCCCTGTAAGGATTTTGAGCAGGTAATGCATTTTAAAATTGTTAAAACCTAACTTATAAATAATAAACCTACCTTCTACAGCTGCGGACAAGAATCACCCTGAAACGCCACTGATTTTTACATGTTAGAGTGGGTTTTAAGTAGACTATGTACATCAGAATTAGAGGAAAATATTTTAGAAAGTTGCAGTTTGTAGCACTTCTTATAACTTGGCTACAGCACTAAAGTTAGTGAAAAACAAAGTAAGTTGAGGCTGTGTTGAGAATGCATTAAAAACAAAAAACTTGGGATTTTTCTGCTCATTTCCTTCGTTGTCTTTGTGCTTTCCCCTTCCCATTTACCTGCTGGATGGCTGCAAACTGTGTTAGCTCAGAGCCACACAATCAAAGGTGGCTTGATCAATTGAAGTTACTTTAATATATATATTATTATTAATTAATATAATTAATATTCACTAAAAAGAGCCATAACTGAGGGGTTGGGTTAAAAACGCTCTTGTGTCTATAGGAGGTTTGTAATTTGTGCCTCCTGCAATCATGTGGCTTTCTTCAAATTGGGGGTTACTGGGAAACATGCAGTGCATTTTAATGCTGCTGGTACCAACTCACATGCTCTATAAGGCTTTCTCTTTTTTTCTTTTCTGTTTGTTTTTTTTTTTTTAATTTTTTTTTGGTTTTTGTGCGTTTGTTTTGGGGTTTTTTTGGTTGGTTTCATTTTTACTTGTTTCTCTCTTTTTAATCTTTCCTTTTGAAACATTTTGCTGGGTTTATTTATTCACTCGATTTTCTTTTTATCAAGATTTGAAGGGCATCAGGGGTAGAGTAGATAAGAAAGGGAGAAATTATTAGTACATGTGAGAGAGCTGTATTCTCTCTCATTATTATTTTCTCTAGGAGATGTCCACTGATAGTTAACTAACACTTAGGTAAGGCATGACTCTTTGCTATTGTGAAAAATGTCAAAACTACGTTGCAAAAAATTCTGAGTCATGTGGTTTATAAAATTTCACAAGTCTCTCAGTGAATGTTCTTCAGACATGAGTTTTGTAAGCGAAGACAAAAATAATGGCTTCCTCGTAAAGTTCTGTATTTCTTTTCAATGAATTTGTCACGGTTTAGCCCTAGCCAGCAAGCCCACAGCCACTCACTCCCCCACCAGCAGGTTCAGGGAGAGAATGGGTGGGGTAAAAGCCTGAGAGCTCATGGGTTGGCAGTTTAATAGGGGAAAGTAAAAGCCATGCAGACAGGAAAAGCAAAACAAGACATTAATTCACTTGGCAGGAAGGTGTTCAGCCATCTGCAGGAGAGCAGGGCCCCATCACAGGTAACAGGTATTGGCTTGGAAAAGCAAATATCATCACTAGAAATGTTCCCCTACTTCCTCCTTCTTCCCCCTGCTTTATATACTGATATACAATGATGTCACATGGTCTGGAATTTCCCTTTGGTCAGGTGGGGTCACCTGTCCTGGCTGTGTCCCCTGCCACCCTCTCAGGCACCCCCAGCTTCCTCACCAACAGGGCTGATAGAAAAAGCAGAGAAAGCCTAAGCTCAGGAATAGCAGAAACATCTCTGTGTCATCAGCCCTGTGTTCAGCACAAATCCTAAACACAGCCCCACAGCAGCCATGGGGAAAAAAATCAACTCTACCCCAGCCAAAACCAGCACAGAAGTCCTTACTGATTTATCTTGTGGACAAACTGTCATTTGCTTTGTTTGTGTTTATATAAATACAGTGTACTTGCAGATCTGATCTGAAATACTCCATCATGTATTAGAATAACTCTTACACAGAATGAAATCTTTCAGCAAAGGAACATTATGAAATATGGGAGAAATTTCATAAATTCTTGTTTGTTTTTTCCGAA
Organism: Geospiza fortis; assembly: GCF_000277835.1. NCBI lineage: Eukaryota > Metazoa > Chordata > Aves > Passeriformes > Thraupidae > Geospiza > Geospiza fortis. The sequence continues at coordinate 53,483 of NW_005054837.1, forward strand.
TAAATAAAATAGTTTTCTTTATTCTCTTCCATCACTTCAGAAGAAACTCGTTCAATTCTGAGGATATCAGAATCATGTTGGTTGGTTGGGTTCAGCTTTGGTTTTTCTTTTCTTTTTTTGCTTGTGGTTGAGTTTCTATGGTGGGCACTGCTGTTTTATTCTGGCTAAATTTGTTCTGCATTCATTTCTGAGAAGCAAAGGAACTTCTAGGTGGACCAGACTCTATCTAAATAAAAAGTATTAAAAAAAAAAGTATAAATAAAGCAGAAAGAACATCTCTTTCTTTCTCTGCAAGGTCAATTGCTTAATCCTTTTTCTCAGATGATACAAATTCATCAGTGCCCAGTGGGCCTGCCTGTCATTGCTCTGGACCTTACACAGTTGCTTAGCTTGTACAAAATAAGTGGAAATTCATGTAAAATTCTATCAAATCAGAATGCTCTTCTTTTACATCAGTTCTATTATGGCATAAAGCACCACATAAATTACAGCAGAAAGGGAGGTGTTTTTCATCCTGATGTTTGATGCAAGGTAGAGCCCTGGTATAAATTCAGCAGTTCCTTTCCATTTGTGTTTGTTTGTATGAAAGGCTCGAGGTTTTCAGGAGAAACACTAATCTGAAGTGTTGGAACCTGCAAGGCTCCATCTGAGTCGTGCTGACAGGTGAGAGTAAACAAGTGCAAAAATGGAAAGTGTTTCTCTCCAGACAGGGGGGAGCTTCTAGCTAAGTGTGGAAAACAGGGCTATCTCCTGATGCTTGGTGACTGCTTAATCTGAGTTTGGGCTGAACCTGCCTTTAGCCAATTACTTAAATTGATTTGGTAAATGGGCACTTTTCACACAGAAATTAATAGATTACTGAAATCTAGAATCAAAGCCTCTGCTGAACTAACTTGTCTAAAAAGGATTCTTTTAACACAAAGTTTTGCATCTTTTTTTTAATCATTGCAACATAAAGTATCTTAAATACTTCTGTCATAATTCTATAATTATGTCATTTATGTCTATATATATGTTAAATTTGTATAAAAACTAGCCATTTCTAACCAATCCATGATCTTTTTTTCTATTAAATATCCTAGGATAGTCCTTTCTTGCAAATAGAAAAAAATCACTGAGTTATTAGTGTTGTAAGGGACCTCTGGAGATCACCCAGTCCAACCCTACAGACAAGGCAAGGTCACCTCGATCAGGAATGTGTCCAGGTGGGATTTGAATGTCTCCAGAGAGGGACACCTCCCTGGGCAGCCTGTTCCAGTGCCCTCACACCCCCAGGGCAAAGTTCTTCCTCAAGCTGAGGTGGAACTTCTTGTGTTTCAGTCTGTGGTTGTTGCCCTCACTGGGCACTATGGAAAGGGTTCAGCACCATTCTCTTGTCACCTGCCTTGGAGATAGCCATATGCATTAGAGAGATCCTCTGTCGCAGACAACTTTTCATGAAAAAATCCTTTCCTTAAGATTTTTCCTCCTGAGAAGCTGGGAGGCCTCTGGAACAAAATGTAAACATTGATTATCTGCTGCTGTGGAATGCAACAGGTGGATCTGTGATTGGTCCATGTTGGATGTTTCTAATTAATGGCCAATCACAGTCCAGCTGGCTTGGACTCTCTGTCTGAGACACAAACCTTTGTTATCATTCTTTGCTATTCTATTCTTAGCTAGCCTTCTGATGAAATCCTTTCTTCTATTCTTTTAGTAGAGTTTTAATGTAATATATATCATAAAATAATGAATCAAGCCTTCTGAAACATGGAGTCAGATCCTCGTCTCTTCCCCCATCCAAGAACCCCTGTGAACACCATCACAATCCTCTCTGTCTCCTCCAAGCTAAACAGGTCCAGCTTCTGCAGTCTTTCCTCCAAAGATAGATACTCCAGTGCCCTCATCATGGGGACCCACTCCTGCAGCTTCTTATCTTTCTTGAACTGTGAATACCTGAACGGAACAGAAGTCACTGGATGTGGCCTCACCAGGCCTGAGTAGAGAGGCAGGATGTCTTGACCTGCTGGACACACTTGTGACCATGTTCACAGGGGGTCTTGGATGAGGGGAGAGATGAGGATCTGACTCCATGTTTCAGAAGGCTTGATTCATTATTTTATGATATATATTACATTAAAACTATACTAAAAGAATAGAAGAAAGGATTTCATCAGAAGGCTAGCTAAGAATAGAATAGCAAAGAATGATAGCAAAGGTTTGTGGCTCCGCTCTCTCTCCAAGCCAGCTGGGCTGTGATTGGCCATTAATAAGAAACATCCAACATGGGCCAATCACAGATCCACTTGTTGCTTTGCACAGCAGCAGATAATGATTATTTACATTTTGTTCCTGAGGCCTCTCAGCTTCTCAGGAGGAAAAATCCTAAGGAAAGGATTTTTCATAAAAGATGTCTGCAACACACACTCTTCCTGATGCACCCCAGAATACTCGAGGAACTGAGAAAGCAGTCATAATTGTGCTCATCTTACCAATTTTGCTCTTTTTTTTTGTCCCCCTTTGTAGTGTCCAAACCATAAATCGATTCCACTTATCCTGTAATGTAACTTGTAGTCTTGATGCAGAGGAGAAGCAAAATGTACCTTGCAAATCAATTGTCAGCCCGAGTGAAGTGGAAAGGCAGATCCCCAAAATATTCTTGGGTCCTTGACCTGCTTTGATTGATAGATACGCATGACTGATGCAGTGGCAGGCTCAGCAAGCCACGAAGCAGTTCTGTGTAACCAGGGAATTGTCTGGGCCTGAGAGTGCTACTTGTGTGGGGTGTGTCTGTGAATAAATATTTTTCAAGTTTGTATGTTAGTGGTGCCTTTCCAGCTGAGCTGAGTCTCTTGCCAGGAGCAGTGCCTGATATGTGTGTGCTGAGCAGAATGTTGAAGGGGGTGTCTCCACGGAGGGCTGATGGAAATTCACTTGAACTCATAACCTGACATTTTACATATGTAAAAATAAACATAAACACAGCCTGGTTTGAAGGGCAGTGCTGTGCTTATGTTTGCTAAAAAATGAGGTAGCTCCTACTCTCTCTGTTACAATGAGGCTTTTTTAGATTTTTGGGGATTTGGGGTTTTTCAAGGAGTTTCATCAGGCTCCATCTTCTGTCCATGAGGCTGGAGAAATTTAACTGGACACAGTTAGAGCATTGTGTTTGGAAAGAGT
>NW_005054837.1:56656-60022 GCF_000277835.1 Geospiza fortis
AAGAGTGGATTTCTCCCAGTAGTGGATCCTATAGCATTATCCTAGCTAATCCCCCCAAAATCCCTCTCCTCTTGTACATGCTGCATGGTGGTATTTCAGGCTTATCCTGTACCATTGAGGTGATTAGGGTACCTGCTATTGAAAAGTAGTGTTCAGAGGCTGCAGTAACCCGAGAGGAAGGAGTCAGTGAAACTGAGGACAGAAACCAAACCATTCCTTATCATAGCATTTAAAATATAGCAGTTGAGTTCTTAAAATATTTAAGATTTTCGATAGCTGTTGCACCTCAGCTATGAAATACTGCTCCTTGACTAAAGTGTGATAACTGTGTGAGAACTCTGTTAAATTAATGTAGGGCTGGCAAGTTTTGTACAAGGTTATTTTTATCTTCTATAAGATATGCTAGGAGTGCTTGCTGTTGGTTATTATCTTCTGTCTTAGGGTAAATCTTTTAGACATGCACTTATGATGTAGCTGAGGAGAGGTGTTTTACTGAAGTGCTTTTCTATTTCGGTAAATTAATGCTTGCTCAGCTGAATCCTTTCACTTCTTCATTGCATGTGTACCATGCACTTTAGAGGCTAATAGTTTAATACCTCATATTTTACAGATATTTTGATGATGTTTCTAAGTTGTTACCATTTGAAATACCCTAGTGATACTTATTATTAATGCTATTTGAATGAAAATATACAGGTAAGGGTAAGTCCATGACAGAGCTCTCGTTGGAGATCTTTTCTGAATGTTTTCCCCAGGATCTGGATAAATATATTTTCTCAAAAAAATTTTCTCCATGCTGACTGTGATTAGTGCCCTCATGGGAAGTAATTCCCTCAGCTGTAGCTCCTAATTCTGCACTAGCCATCATCTCTGTGTGGAAATGTTGTGCTAATGTTGGCTGTCACGTCTTTACCTTTTGCACCTCTTCCAATACTCTCTCGCCTTTTCTGATTGCCTCCTGCTGCCTCCACAGCCTGTTTGGATTTTTCCTGGGCTACCTTTGTACCCTGCTACTGCCTCTCAGACCTGCCTGCACTCTGCTCACATATCACTTTATTTTCTCAGTATTAGCATCATTTGGAAACTCCAGTGCTATCTAAAGTTACAGTCTTACACTGGCCAATCTATCAGGATGAGGGATAAAGATTGCTTGAGAAAAGCTGTGACCTTTTATAATGATAAATATGTTGTCCTGTTCATCACAATAAATATAAAACATTGTCCCAGTAGGACAATGCATGCTCAGTGAAGAGTGCTCTTATTCCATGTCTGCCATTTCTATGTGTGCAGGGCCTTTATTTAAGAATTAAATGGAAATAAACAGAAGCGTGAAGGCTGAATATGACAGATTAATGCAATTTAAGATATGCAATTAAAACACCACAGACAGGAAATTTATTTCTATTAAAATAATTTTAGAAAGCGTTTTTCTGTACTAAAGAGATAATTTGTATTTTTATGGCTTGATTAATACACTGTGATGAAATTCCAAAGCTGCAGAACATTAATTGCCAAAGAACTAAGACTGAAGCCTAATATTTTAATTCTAATGGGTTCAGAGCATTTTAATGGTGTTCAGTTCTGCATATTTCTGTTTATTTTAAGCAGCAGAAAAATTGTTTGATATTAAGAAAGATAAATTATTTTAAATTTCATCAGGTTCAGTGATGAACCTGGACAGTGGCTTAGAATATCTGGAGTCCAATTTGGGCCAATTTTCACTATTCTCTAATATGATCTACACCAATTTCACACTCATTATATTCATTTTATTTTGGGTCTTTTCTGTAATTTCAGTGGGCTCCACAGTCGTTGTCCTGTCAACCAGTTTATAACATTTCAGCCACCTTGGGGTCCAGATCTTGGCATTTTTTTGGAAAAATGGGGGAAAAAAAGTAAAAATATGAATTTGTGTATAAATATGATACTGATATCACTTCACTATGTACTCATGGTACTTCTCTTTTCTTTAGAGAAATTTTATGTCCTTAAAATTTACCCTATGCTGTTAAATATTTTGCAGACATCACGAGTAAGATGGAAATATCCTGCAGATGCAATTTTGGTTTTTGACGGCGCAATGTAAACTTTCTTTAAGGTAAATAAACAAAAAAAAAAAAAAAAAGAATCACTGAACAATTAACATGATATTTCCTGGCAGTTGGATATGTACCACAACATACTGTTCATTACTTAAAATGGCAATTTTATGCTGTGGAAAACCAGTCACCCCAACATTCCTACCGCTTTGTACTTTGAAAGTGACCCAAAGATCAGATTGCAATTAATGTTTTTTTCTGGGATCTATGCACTGAAGATAGAGGTGCTTCATAGTAAAGAAAACAGAATTCAATTGTATGATGAAGGATTTGTGGGCTGAAATCTAACCAGGAGCATTTTAATGGAGGACAGACTAGATGGCAACGTTTTGTAATTCTGATTTTAAAAACTATCCAAGCTGATTATACCTTCTTTTGTGCTCAAAGAAACATCACTTTATGGTCCCTTGCCTTTGAAATGAAGTATTAAAAAGGTTTGTAGTGCACTTAAAATACAGGAAAGTTTAAGAGCAGGATTTTTTTTTTTTTTGTTTCTTTTTCTCCAGTATATATGCAATGCAAAGTTATCAGCTTCCAGCTGGAAGGATTGGAATTCATTCTCCTTTTGGGTGGTTTCAACCCAAATTCATGTAGTGGAACCTTTGTGGTATTATGAAATAGTGTAAGGGTGTTTTCTTTTTACTTTAAAAGTTTTATCTTCCTGCCTCGACCATTCCACTTGCAGCAAAAATTATCAGGGGAAAAGATATGGGTTTTTTCCAATGTTATTTTTCCTCTTAGTAAAAGTGGGATGTGTTAGGGTTTGGGGGTAGTCTGGCAGGTTTTTTTTTGGAAAAGGAAAATTGCATTTTAAGCAGGCTACATGTCCCTGAGATGCTTTTATTAGTAGTAGTTTACTCTAAATTTGTAAACAGGAAGCTGCAGCAGCACCCATTTGTCTTTTTCCTTTAATAAATCAGGATTTCCAAGCTTTGTTTTTACTGCTTAAAAGCGTGGAAGTGTTTAATGTTCACTTAAAACTTGCTTCAGGCAGTGTCTGTGAGTTTATCTGCTCATGTAAAGAACAACAGAGTATTTCAAACAAGCACTGCTGCTGTAGTGCTCAATACAGAAATGTTTCAGCTACATGTATCTCTATCTATACATCTTCAGTTTCCCCTGGAGCTCCCATCAGATAAGTAATGTTTGGGATAAATTTGGATGGAAAAATAACAAAAATAAAAAAATGTGAGGTTTATATTTTTGATCAAACCCAGTTATATTTGATCCTTAAAGGTTTAATTAACTCTTGAAATTAGAAAAAAAA